>NW_022096822.1:0-13778 GCF_006542625.1 Nomascus leucogenys
CAGACCCTGTTTGGCTGCGTGTCAGCAGCAGTGGCTGCAGAACAGCGGATTTTCGTGAGACCACAAATTCAGCTGTCTGATAGTTCCTCTGAAAGTTTTGTCTCAGAGAAGTACTGGGTTGAATGAGGTGTCAGTCTGTCCCTACTGGGGGGGTGCCTCCCAGTTAGGCTGCTCAGGGGTGAGGGACCCACTTTAGGAGGCAGTCTGACCGTTCTCAGATCTCCAGCTGCGTGCTGGGAGAACCACTACTCTCTTCAAAGCTGTCAGTCAGACAGGGACATTTAAGTCTGTGGAAATTCTTGCAGAGTTTTGGTTTGTCTGTGCCCTGCCCCCAGAGGTGGAGCCTACAGAGGCAGGCAGGCCTCCTTGAGCTGTGGTGGGCTCCACCCAGTTCGAGCTTCCTGGCTGCTTTGTTTACCTAAGCAAGCCTGGGCAATGGCGGGCACCCCTCCCCAGCCTCGCTGCCGCCTCGCAGCTTGATCTCAGACTGCTGTGCTAGCAATTAGCGAGACTCCGTGGGCATAGGGCCCTCCAAGCCAGGTGCGGGACACAATCTCCTAGTGTGCCGTTTTCCAGGCCCGTTGGAAAAGCGCAGTTAGGGTGGGACTGACCCGATATTCCAGGTGCCGTCTGCTTCCCCTTTCTTTGACTAGGAAAGGGAACTCCCTGACCCCTTGCGCTTCCCGAGTGAGTCAATGCCACGCCGTGCTTCGGCTCGCGCACAGTGCGCTTCACCGACTGTCCTGCACCCACTGTTAGGCACTCCCTAGTGAGATGAAACCAGTACCTCAAGCAGAAATGCAGAAATCACCCGTCTTCTGTGTCGCTGGGGCTGGGAGCTGGAGACCGGAACTGTTCCTATTCGGCCATCTTGGCTCAATTCGGAAAAAGGAATATTTTCAAATAAAAACTGCACAGAAGCAATCTGCGAAACTTCTTACTGTTCTGTTCATTCAACTAACATAGTTGAACGGTAGTTTTTATTGAGCAGTTCTGAAACACTCTTTCTGTAGAAAATACAAGTGGACATTCAGGGCGCTAAGAGTACTATAGTGGAAAAAGGAAAAAGTTCACATAAAAACTACACAGAAGCTATCTGTGAAACTTCTCACTGTTCTGTGCATTCAACTAACGGAGTTGAACCTTACTTTTGATTGAGAAGTTCTGAAACACTCTTTCTGTAGAAAATGCAAGTGGACATTCGGAGCGCTAAGAGGCCAATAGCGGAAAAAGAAATACCTTCAAATACAAACTATACAGAAGCATTCTGTGAAACTTCTTTCTGTTCTTTGCATTCATCTAACAGAGTTGAACCTTACATTTGATTGAGCACTTCTGAAACACACTTTCTATAGAAAATGCAATTGGACATTCAGGGAGCTAAGAGGCCTATAGTGGAAAAAGGAATATTTTCAAATAAAAACTGCACAGAAGCAATCTGCGAAACTTCTTACTGTTCTGTGCATTCAACTAATATATTTGAACGGTAGTTTTTATTGAGCAGTTCTGAAACACTCTTTCTGTAGAAAATGCAAGTGGACATTCAGGGCGCTGAGAGGCCTATAGTGGGAAAAGTAATATCTTCAAATAAAAACCACACAGAAGCAATCTGTGAAATTTCTCACTGTTCTGTGCATTCAAATAACAGAGTTGAACCTTAGTTATTATTGAGCAGTTCTGAAACACTCTTTCTGTAGAAAATGCAAGTGTACATTCAGTGCGCTAAGAGGCCTATAGCAGAAAAATGAATATGTTCAAATAAAAACTACACAGAAGCAATCTGTGAAACTTCTTACTGTTCTGTGCATTCAACTAACAGAGTTGAACCTTAGTTTATATTGAGCAGTTATGAAACACTCTTTCTGCAGAAAATGCAAGAGAACATTCAGGGCGCTAAGAGGCCTATAGTTGAAAAAGGTATATGTTCAAATAAAAACTACAAAGAAGCTATCTGTGAAACTTCTTACAGTTCTGTGCATTCAACTAACAGAGTTCAACCTTACTTTTGATTGAGCAGTTCTGAAACACCCTTTCTGTAGAAAATGCAAGTGGACATTCAGGGCGCTAAGAGGCCTATGGTGGAAAAAGGAATACCTTCAAATAAAAACTACACAGAAGCAATCTGTGAAACTACTTATGGTTCTGTTCTTTAAACAAACACAGTTGAACCTTAATTTTGATTGAACACTTCTGAAACACTCTTTCTGTAGGAAATACAAGTGGACATTCAGGGCGCTAAGTAGCCTATAGTGGAAAAAGGAATAAGTTCAAATAAAAACTACACAGAAGATATCTGTGAAACTTCTCTCTGTTCTGTGCATTCAACTAACAGAGTTGAACCTTACTTTTGATTGAGCAGTTCTGAAACACTCTTTCCTTGGAAAATGCAATTGGACATTCAGGGCGCTAATAGGCCTATAGTGGAAAAGGAATATTTTCAAATAAAAACTGCACAGAAGAAATCTGTGAAACTTCTTACTGTTCTGTGCATTCAGCTAACAGATTTGAACCTCAGTTTTGATTGAGCAGTTCTGAAACACTCTTTCTGTAGAAAATACAAGTGGACATTCAGGGCGCTAAGAGGACTATAGTGGAAAAAGGAAAAAGTTCACATAAAAACTACACAGAAGCTATCTGTGAAACTTCTTACTGTTCTGTGCATTCAACTAACAGAGTTGAACCTTAGTTTATATTGAGCAGTTATGAAACACTCTTTCTGCAGAAAATGCAAGTGAACATTCAGGGCGCTAAGAGGCCTATAGTTGAAAAAGTTATATGTTCAAATAAAAACTACAAAGAAGCCATCTGTGAAACTTCTTACACTTCTCTGCATTCAACTAACAGAGTTCAATCTTACTTTTGATTGAGCAGTTCTGAAACACCCTTTCTGTAGAAAATGCTAGTGGACATTCAGGGCGCTAAGAGGCCTATGGTGGAAAAAGGAATACCTTCAAATAAAAACTACACAGAAGCAATCTGTGAAACTTCTTAGGTTCTGTTCTTTAAACTAACACAGTTGAACCTTAATTTTGATTGAACAGTTCTGAAACACTCTTTCTGTAGAAAATGCAAGTGGACATTCAGGGCGCTAAGAGGACTATAGTGGAAAAAGGAAAAAGGTCACATAAAAACTACACAGAAGCTATCTGTGAAAATTCTCTCTGTTCTGTGCATTCAACTAACGGAGTTGAACCTTACTTTTGATTGAGAAGTTCTGAAACACTCTTTCTGTAGAAAATGCAAGTGGACCTTCGGAGCGCTAAGAGGCCTATAGCGGAAAAAGTAATACCTTCAAATACAAACTACACAGAAGCATTCTGTGAAACTTCTTTCTGTTCTTTGCATTCATCTAACAGAGTTGAACCTTAGTTTTGATTGAGCACTTCTGAACACCCTTTCTATAGAAAATGCAATTGTACATTCAGGGAGCTAAGTGGCCTATAGTGGAAAAAGGTATATTTTCAAATGAAAACTGCACAGAAGCAATCTGCGAAACTTCTTACTGTTCTGTGCCTTCAGCTAACATAGTTGAACGGTAGTTTTTATTGAAGAGTTGTGAAACACTCTTTCTGTAGAAAATGCAAGTGGACACTCAGGGCGCTGTGAGGCCTATAGTGGGAAAAGGAATATCTTCAAATAAAAAACCACACACAGGAATCAATCTGTGAAAACCTTCTTACTGAATTCTGGTTAGCATTTCATAACTAACAGAGATTTGAACCTTCTGTGCATTCAACTAACAGAGTTGAACCTTAGTTTATATTGAGCAGTTATGAAACACTCTTTCTGCAGAAAATGCAAGTGAACATTCAGGGCGCTAAGAGGCCTATAGTTGAAAAAGTTATATGTTCAAATAAAAACTACAAAGAAGCTGTTTGTGAAACTTCTTACAGTTCTGTGCATTCAACTAACAGAGTTCAACCTTACTTTTGATTGAGCAGTTCTGAAACACCCTTTCTGTAGCAAATGAAAGTGGACATTCAGGGCGCTAAGAGGCCTATGGTTGAAAAAGGAATACCTTCAAATAAAAACTACACAGAAGCAATCTGTGAAACTTCTTATGGTTCTTTTCTTTAAACTAACACAGTTGAACCTTAATTTTGATTGAACAGTTCTGAAACACTCTTTCTGTGGAAAATGCAAGTGGACATTCATGGCGCTAAGAGGCCTATAGTGGAAAAAGGAATATCTTCAAACAAAAACTACAAAGAAGCAATCAGTGAAACTTCTTTCTGTTCTGTGCATTCAACTAACAGAGTTGAACCTTAGTTTTGATTGAGCAGTTCTGAAACACTCTTTCTGTAGAAAATACAAGTGGACATTCAGGGCGCTAAGAGGCCTGTAGTGGAAAAAGGAATAAGTTCAAATAAAAACTACACAGAAGATATCTGTGAAACTTCTCTCTGTTCTGTGCATTCAACTAACAGAGTTGAACCTTAGTTTTGATTGAGCAGTTCTGAAACACTCTTTCTGTAGAAAATGGAAGTGGACATTCATGGCGCTAAGAGGCCCATAGTAGAAAAAGGAATATCTTCAAACAAAAACTACACAGAAGCAATCTGTGAAACTTCTTTCTGTTCTCTGCATTCAACTAACAGAGTTGAACCTTACTTTTGATTGATCAGTTCTGAAACACCCTTTCTGTAGAAAATGCAAGTGGACATTCTGGGTGCTAAGAGGCCTATAGTGGAAAAAGGAATATCTTCAAATAAAAACAACACAGAAGAAATGTGTGAAACCTCTTGGTGGTCTGTTCTTTCAACTAACACAGTTGAACCTTAGTTTTGATTGAGCAGTTCTGAAACTCTCTTTCTGTAGAAAATGCAAGTGGACATTCATGGCGCTACGAGGCCTATAGTGGAAAAAGAATATCTTCAGATAAAAACTACACAGAAGCAATCTGTGAAACTTCTTTCTGTTCTGTGCATTCAACTAACAGAGTTGAAACTTAGTTTTGATTGAGCAGTTCTTAAACCCTCTTTCTGTAGAAAATGCAAGTGTACATTCATGGCACTAGGAGGCCTATAGTGGTAAAAGGAATATGTTCAAATAAAAACTACACAGAAGCTATCTGTGAAACTTCTTTCTGTTCTCTGCATTCAACTAACAGACATGAACCTTACTTTTGATTGAGCAGTTCTGAAACACTCTTTCTTTAGAAAATGCCAGTGAACATTCAGGGCACTAAGAGGCCTATAGTGGAAAAAGGAATATGTTCACATAAAAACTACACAGAACCATTCTGTGAAACTTCTTTCTGTTCTGTGCATTCAACTAACAGAGTTGAACCTTAGTTTTGATTGAGCAGTTCTGAAACACTCTTTCTGTAGAAAATGCAAGTGGACATTCAGGGCGCTAAGAGGCCTAAGGTGGAAAAAGGAATATCTTCAAATAAAAACTACCCAGAAGCAATCTGTGAAACTTCTTACTGTTCTGTGCTTTCAACTGACAGAGTTGAACCTTAGTTTTGGTTGAGCAGTTCTGAAACACTCTTTCTGTAGAAAATGCAAGTGGACATTCACGGCTGTAAGAGGCCAATAGTGGAAATAGGAATATGTTCAGATAAAAACTACACAGAAGCTATCTGTGAAACTAATCTCTGTTCTGTGCATTGCACTAACAGAGTTGAAACATACTTTTGATTGAGGAGATCTGAAACACTCTTTCTGTAGAAATTGCAACTGGACCTTTGGAGCGCTAAGAGGCCTGTAGCGGAAAAAGGAATATCTTCAAATAAAAACTACACATTAACATTCTGTGAAACTTCTTTCTGTTCTGTGCATTCAACTAACAGAGTTGAACCTTACCTTTGATTGAGCAGTTCTGAAAAACTCTTTCTGTAGAAAATGCAAGTGCAAACTCAGGGCGATAAGGGGCCTATAGCGAAAAAATGAATGTGTTCAAATAAAAACTACACAGAAGCAATCTGTGAAACTGTGTCCCTAAATCCAAATACCTTGATATAATTCTCGCTCAGTAAATTCAATCATCTTCAAATCAACTGCCAATCTCAACTGATTTTCTCCAACTTTATTTCTACACTCATAACCCCAACCACCATCATCCTTCAACTGGACAGGTGCAATAGTCAGCTTAATGAACCCCCTTCCTTCACTACTGTACCCTTCCACAATATTACACCCTCCTAAGAGCTAACCTCATCGTATCACACATCCATCATACACTTTTCAATGTAGTTAATTTATATTCACACTTTGATATAAGATCTAGATTTGGTCCCTGAGAACACTCATGTAATCTCTCTCCATTCTCTTCCTTCATGGACATTCCAGCCAAACCGGCCTTCTTTTCTTTGTAGGAAACTATCAAGCTCTCTTTTTAAATTACAGAATCTTTATATCTGCCCTTCTTTCTGCTCAGAGCACCCCAGATCTTCAAAGTACCTTCCTGTTTGTCTTCACTCAACTCTCAAATGAAATGTTACCTCCTCAGAGAGAAAAATGCTCTGAAATACCTATAGCCAGATCAGTGCCTTCCTACTTGCCAGTTTTACTCAGCCATGTTATCACATGTAATCTTCTTCGTAGTCGTGTACCTTATAGCCCTTCACACCATTGCTTTGTTTAGGTATTTGTATGTCTTCGTCCTCTTTGCCTCCTCACTACAGTATAGCCAATTGTGTCTTTGCCTTCTTCACTGCTATATCCCCTAGTGCCTGGTAGGCTTTCTATAAACAGCCATTTATTGACTTATTGACTACATGTATATGCTAATCCTTTTTAGTAATTTTTGTTACACTATATATTTCTATTCTCCCTCTCTTCGCTTCCCTCTTCTCATATCCCTTGATGCTTCCTACTCAATATTAACATGGACATCATTTTGTGTCTTCAGTATTTCTCTTTTCATTATATTATGATAGGTTAATTTTCCTAAGAAAACACTATTTTGACAAAAGCAAAGCATTAAAGTAAAGCAGCATAGGATCAATTTTTTCCTATTGAAAAGGAAGCACCATCTCTCCGAGAAGACAAGTCCACCAGGAAAGAAAACAAACAAACACATTTCCGGTAAGTCCTAGTTCCCAAGACTTGAAGCCAGTATGTTTTTCCACTTTCAAGTATCCTTGACTGTAGAGATAAAAGGTATCCACTTAGAGATATTAACTCATTACCCCTGCCTAAATTTGGCTTCCAGAAACACAACTTAATATGACGTCAATGGATGTGATAATCATTTGAAAGTAGCTTTATCAAAATCATCCAACAGAACAAGTTACTTTCCTAATTAGCATCTTCAGTTAAATACCTAAATCTGATGAATAATAAGTTATGCATCATGCTAAATTGCATTGGCTCACTATCCTACAATGCTTTCAAACTAATTAAAAATGAGATATTCAGTGATGAGAAATATAAAAAGATAAAAACTATTTCAATAAGTTTAAATTAGAATTTAACATTTCTTCAATACACTATTTTGTAGTCAATTGCAAGAGTAATAAAGCAAAATTATTGAGTCTTTAATAGTGACCGTTCAAAATTCATAATGAATTATTAAAAAGAAAACTAAGGTCCCTACCAACTTTCCACCTCACTTCAAAGCACAGCCAAGGTCATTACAACAGGAAGTAAAAGACTCCACACAATTCCCACTTCTTCGCCTCTATTCTGACACTTCTGGAATCTTCTACTACTCCAAATTGTGTGTTTGCTCCAGACTCAGCAGTTCTCACCACCTTGTTCTTCCAATTGCCATCTTCTCTGTGCGGCCTTTCTTGACTACCCAGTTAAAAATTACCCTTTCAAAATTATCTGATCCCCATCCAGGATAACTTTTCACCATCTAACTTACGATACTTTGCATATTTATGTGGCTCATTGTCTGTTATCTGTCTCCCTAAGTTAGATTGCGAGCTTCATGATGGCAGAGTTTTGGTCAATTTCCTTCACTCAATAATTCCTGACCCAAATTAAACACTTCATAAGTATTTTTTGAATATACAAATATATAGTCCGAATTATCAAGGAGCTTATAAATAAATAAAGACACAACCCAGCATATAGTGCAGCTTGAGAAATATCGATAGTGTGGTACAGGAGGAGGTATGTAAACTATGAGAAGCAACAGCTAAGTAAGAAGCAATCCAGAAAGACACACAGTGTGGGTGGTATCTGAGTTAAAGGACAGAAGGTAAGAAGATAACCAGATGGAGAAAAGAGAGGAAGATCTTACAAACAAGCATCAGAATTTACCATAAGAAAAGCAAGTACAAAATCATCATAAGAAAAACAATTGCATCCCAGTTATTATGACAAACATAATTAACTATGAAAACCCAGAACAGTTCATGCTTTGATAATGCTAAAGTCGATACGTAGATTAAGATGTGATATAACAATCTGAAAATCTTAGTGTTTCCTAACTTTTGAGAAAACATCTTTAGGCAAGATATGATGATTTAAGGAAGAAAAGTTGCTGATGGATGAGGCACGTCCCTTAAAGACAAACACTATGAAGACTGCGTACAGCCTTAATAATGGAAAGGGGCCAGGTTGTTTTTTTAAGTCCTTAGAATCTCAGTTGGCAACTTTGAAATTCATGTGTAATTCATGAGTTTTTAAAAGAAATGTAATAAGTAACACAAGTGATTCTAGAGCTTGTCTTTAGGCTGAGGTAGATATTGGCATTATAAGTTGAAGTGTTAGAAAGGAACAATAAGAATTAAGAATAAGCAGTAATTTCTGCCAAAATCTGTGGCACCCAGTCTCACACATAAGGCTTTTTGGAATCTCTTGGTTTCCAAGGTTCAGGCTCTCATACTTTAGTTTGTACATAAAGGACTTAAGTTATTCTTAAAGCACAGTTTTAGCACTTCACACCAGGAGATGGTTATGAGACTGATCACAGGATAAAGTGAAATAGGATGTGTGCCTGCTTGTAGAAGGAACCTCGTTCCTTCTGCCATTCTATTCCTACTTTTCTGGCAGGAAAGTCCTAGAAAACATTTCATAGACAGATTAATTTTAAACAATTTACATTATATTTTACTATTATTAGCTTCTAGAATATCTTAGCTTAGGCTGGCCCTGGTGGCTCACACTTGAAATCCCAGCACTTTGGGAGGCTGAAGTGGGCGGATCACTTGAAGTCAGGAGTTTGAGACTAGCCTAGCCAACATGGTCAAACCTAGTCTCTACTAAAAATCCAAAAATTAGCCGAGTGTGGTGATGCGTACCTGCAATCCCAGCTACGCGGGAGGCTGAGGCAGGAGAACCATTGAGCCCGGGAGGTGGAGGCCACAGTGAGCCAAGACTGTGTCACTGCACTCCAGCCTGGGCAACAGAGCAAGACTGTGTCTCACAAAAACAAAAAACAAACAAAAAAACAGTATCTTAGCTTATATATTTCTCACATCTGATCCTACCACTTTACTTCTTTTTTCCTGTTTATACCAATTATTTCTATTCCTCTTTATATATAGGCAGAAAGATAAGACTAAAATGGGTCATAGACAATGACATCTAGTAAATTGACGTATTCTTCATGTTTAATTCCATGACAGATTTCAAATACAACCAAAATCTCCAAATAAAATCTTAATTCTAAATTGAGTGCTTGTACAACCTTCAAATATGTTCAAATAGAACATCAAAGCTCAATAAAGATAGTTATATCACTTAGGATGGTGTTTAAAATATTTTTTCCTAAATAAATTCAGCTTCAGAGGATGAGAAAACCTTCATTAGGAGATGTTTTAAAGAACAAATTAAGTTAAATGTGAAGGAAATCATACTTTATTAGGTTGAATAGTAAGATTTCTGTGTTACTATTGTGAATTAATGCCATCCAAATATTGAATGATGTAATTCAATTTAGTAAAAGAAAAAAGTCTAAATTATCAACTTCTTTCCTTATAAAAATGAAATATGTTATAACTTGCGTTTTTTTCCATGGCAATGACCCTGATGATCAGAGAGGTTAAAACCTAAAAACATTTAAAATCATCTAATCTAAATTATAAAAAAGAAATCCCTTTCTTCAAAAAAAATAATTTTTTAAGGAAGCACTCAAAAACAAATCTCTACTAGCAGATATGCAACATACACATCTCTTACTATCTCCCATGCAGACTGCATAAAAAGGCTTGCTGGCTACTTTTAAGAAAACAACATTCAGATGTCTGAAAAGTATCTGAAATGCATGATTAATCTACACAGATAATTTTCTCAAGAAACCAAATTTTGAAGACAAGTAATTCAAAAGTCTATTGTCTTTAAAGTAAATCCGCTGGTATTCTTAAACTGCTGTAATCCTTTCTCTGTTTACCTTATAGTGTGAACCTCTCAAGCTATGGGAATGCATGTCATCTCTAAGAATAGCTGACTTCTTTTGTAGGAAAAAGCTGTTGGAAATGACTGTTAGGATTTCAAATGTTTGGGAGTGTGTATTCATGTGGGTTTTATGTGTTGAGTATTTGCATTTATAATTTTAAGATGCTTAAATCAAAAACTAAAATGACCTATGTAACATAATTCTGCCATAGGATAAATTAAATTCAATTAAATGTTCCCATACAAATTATTATCTACCACAATGTAAAAATATTTATATATCACAAAGATGTAAGAAACACTGACTTCTATTATACAGCAGAGTTCAATTTCACTACTACTTAGCTTGATGATATTTTAAGGTCATGTCTCTTGGAATACACATTCAATATTCATTGCCAAATGTCTGAGCTCACCTCTCTTGAAGCAATATTCAATTATCAAATGAAAATAATTTACCAAGCAACCTCACAAAACACAAACTCTAGGTAGCATCAAGGTTTTTCAAAGTGATTATTCCTTACTGGTCGCGATCCTAAGATGTTAAAACTCATAGATCACATGATCTGAGATTTTCTAATTGAAAAGCTGTAGCTGTAAACCTTTAATTCAAAGTCGGATACTACCTTCAGCTGTCAAAAGAATTATGCAATCACTTAAACTTCTGGAATGAAAGAGAAAATGAAGGGAACAATAAAAGTAACTTTGAAATGCACTGAGAAATGAACCTAAGGAACCAAATGGAGGCAAAGACAGACAGAGAGAGAGAGAGAGGGCTGTTTATCTAACCTTCCCTTCTTGAGTGGGTTTTCTCTGATATCTCTAGAGAACAATTGGATGTGTAACAATGAAATACAAAACACAAGATATTGTCTTCATATAATTACTTGTAATGATTCCAAGATGGCATAATTTGAGAACCTGCTAAATAGGACAACAAAGTGATCTGCTTTTCCAAAATTTTGCCCCTTACCTTATATATTATTTCATGGTGAAGATCAATAAAACTGAAAATTGGAATTGCCAGATATTATCAGATTTTATTTTTTGAATGCTTAACAGCTGACCCAAAATCTGGTCATAAAAATGGAAGTTAAATTAAATTGTCCTCAAAATTTAAGTTTGCTACATTTGTAAGCATCACTTGCTTCTTCAAAATTTCAAACTTTCTCATATCTAGCAGCAAACTGAAATTAGGAATTTAAGCATGTAAATTCATCGTGGAAACCAAATTGATTAAAATTTTCTGTGTATTCATGATAATGTTTAAAATTTTTGCTACATTTAAACCCTAAGTTAGTTACAAAAACTCTAAAATTATGCTTGTTTAAAAACTTGGGCTAACTTGCTTTTGAAAACATACTGACATATTCGTTCCATTCTTCTTATAATTATTTTTGTGTCACTCCCAAACAGCACACCATTGTATATATCCCCAAAATGGCACTTCTTTGTTAAAGCCACTAAGACAGAAATATTTTTGAGCCAGGTGCAATGGCTCATGCCTGTAATCTCAGTACTTTGGGAGGCCTAGGTTAGAGGACTGCTTGAAGATAGGAGTTTGTGACCTGCCTGGGCAACGTAGCAAGACCCAGTCTTTACAAATGAAATGAAAGTAAAATATAAAATAAACTGGCTGGACAAAGTAGTGCACACCTGTGGTCATAGCTACCAGAAGGCTGAGATGAGAGGACCATATGAACCCAGGAGTTTGGGGCTGTGAATGAGCTATGATTGCACCACTGCACTTCAGCCAGAACTATGGGTTGCTGAGTTAGAAATAAGTTCTCAGTTCTGAATATAATAACTGCTCCTGGCACTCCCCAGAATGAGCTGGGTTTTCTTTTGCCTCTCTATAGTCCCTCTTCCTCAGGAAATACCCCCATGGTTCTGCCCGCTGTGCTATTAATTACACCAATGCTTATTATATGTCAGTTCAGTTTTATCTAGATTCTCCCAAAGTCAGTGCTGAACTTAGTTGCTTGAAAATGTATATATTGTAATAGTTACCAAAAAGACAAAATACAGCTAGATATTTATGCTATTTGTTTTATTTCCATCGTAGGTATATTTCCTTTTAAAATTCATATATCTCTTTCTCTAAGGATTGTCTCCGTTTTCAGATGTTAAGCACTTTCTCATGCACACACCACCTAAGCAGCAAAGACACAGAGTCCACGTCAGGGAATGTCACATTCAGGATAAGTACCTATTATTCTGTAACTCAGAAGTAGGAAAATGGATGTCCTCAAGCAGATGCTTTTCTTGACAGATACAAAAAATTGACAAGGATCACTGACTTACTTCCAACCCACCATTCATCCCTTTTCTCTTATTTTGACCCTAAGGGTCCCAGAGGGATAATGGCCCTACATTCCTATTTAGAATTCAGATTTCAGACTGCATTTCTTATATCATTGTTTATAAGTAGTGGTTGCACACAGTCGCGATAATACTATGACATTAATCTACATTCCTCGTTAAATCGATTTTTGTCTTCCGATTTTGAGCTTAGCTACAATTTCTCACACGGTTTCTCTAGGAAGATTCCCCAATGACTGAAACATTTAGAACATGGTCCATTCATAAATACGACACTGGGATTCCCCAATGACTGAAACATTTAGAACATGGTCCATTCATCAATACGACACTGGGATTCCCCAATGACTGAAACATTTAGAACATGGTCCATTCATAAATACGACACTGGGATTCCCCAATGACTGAAACATTTAGAACATGGTCCATTCATAAATATGACATTGGGATTCCCCAATGACTGAAACATTTAGAACATGGTCCATTCGTAAATATGACATTGGGATTCCCCAATGACTGAAACATATAGAACATGGTCCATTCGTAAATATGACATTGGGATTCCCCAATGACTGAAACATTTAGAACATGGTCCATTCGTAAATATGACATTGGGATTCCCCAATGACTGAAACATTTAGAACATGGTCCATTCTAAATATGACATTGGGATTCCCCAATGACTGAAACATTTAGAACATGGTCCATTCGTAAATATGACATTGGGATTCCCCAATGACTGAAACATTTAGAACATGGTCCATTCGTAAATATGACATTGGGATTCCCCAATGACTGAAACATTTAGAACATGGTCCATTCGTAAATATGACATTGGGATTCCCCAATGACTGAAACATTTAGAACATGGTCCATTCATAAATATGACATTGGGATTCCCAATGACTGAAACATTTAGAACATGGTCCATTCATAAATATGACACTGGGATTCCCCAATGACTGAAACATTTAGAACATGGTCTATTCATAAATATGAAGAGCTTGTGTAGAAAGTATAATTTACTTATCCTATTATGTTTAAGAAATTATGTGAAATAATGTGAAAATAATCTTATAACATTTGCATGCATATTTGCTGCAAGAGTCATACTTCATTGATACTTAATCAGAATCTTGGACATGGTGGGTCCAATAACCA
>NW_022096823.1:0-22423 GCF_006542625.1 Nomascus leucogenys
TAAGAGGCCTATAGTAGAAAAAGTAATGTCTTCAAAAAAACTACACAGAAGCAATCTGTGAAACTTCTTTCTGCTGTGCATTCAACTAACAGAGTTGAACCTTACTTTTGATTGAGCAGTTCTGAAACACTCTTTCTGTAGAAAATGCAAGTGGACCTTCGTGGCGCTAAGAGGCTTATAGCGGAAAAAGTAATACTTCAAATACAAACTACACAGAAGCATTGTGTGAAACTTCTTTCTGTTCTGTGTATTCAACTAACAGAGTTGAACCTTACTTTTGATTGAGCAGTTCTGAAACACTCTTTCTGTAGAAAATGCAATGGACATTCAGGGAGCTAAGAGGCCTAGTGGAAAAAGGAATATTTTCAAATAAAAACTGCACAGAAGCAATCTGCGAAACTTCTTACTGTTCTGTGCATTCAACTAACAGAGTTGAACCAAGTTTTGATTGAGCAGTTCTGAAACACTCTTTCTGTAGAAAATGCAAGTGGACATTCAGGGCGCTAAGGCCTATAGTTGGAAAAAGGTATATGTTCAAATAAAAACTACACAGAAGCATATCTGTGAAACTTCTTACAGTTCTGTGCATTCAACTAACAGAGTTCAAGAACCTTAGCTTTTGATTGAGCAGTTCTGAAACACCCTCTTTCTGTAGAAAATGCAAGTGGACATTCCAGGCGCTAAGAGGCCTATGTGGAAAAAGGAATACGTTCAAATAAAAACTACACAGAAGCAATCTGTGAAACTTCTTACGGTTCTGTCTTTAAACTACACAGTTGAACCTTAATTTTGATTGAACAGTTCTGAAACACTCTTTCTGTAGAAAATGCAGTGGACTTCGGAGCGCTAAGAGGCCTATAGCGGAAAAAGTAATACCTTCAAATAAAAACTACACAGAAGCATTCTGTGAAACTCTTTCTGTTCTGTGCTTTCAACTAACAGAGTTGAACCTTACTTTTGATTGAGCAGTTCTGAAACCTCTTTCTGTAGAAAATGCAATTGGACATTCAGGGCGCTAAGAGGCCTATAGTGGAAAAGGAATATTTTCAATAAAAACTGCACAGAAGAAATCTGTGAAACTTCTTACTGTTCTGTGCATTCAACTAACAGAGTTGAACCTTAGTTTTGATTGAGCAGTTCTGAAACACTCTTTCTGTAGAAAATACAAGTGGACATTCAGGGCGCTAAGAGGACTATAGTGAAAAAGGAATATTTCACATAAAAACTACACAGAAGCATCTGTGAAACTTCTTCTGTTCTGTGCATTCAACTAACGAGTTGAACCTTACTTTTGATTGAGCAGTTCTGAAACACTCTTTCTGTAGAAAATGCAAGTGGACCTTCGGAGCGCTAAGAGGCCTATAGCGGAAAAAGTAATACTTCAAATAAAACTACACAGAAGCATTCTGTGAAACTTCTTTCTGTTCTGTGCATTCACTAACAGAGTTGAACCTTACTTTTGATTGAGCAGTTCTGAAACACTCTTTCTGTAGAAAATGCAATTGGACATTCAGGGAGCTAAGAGGCCTATAGTGGAAAAGAATATTTCAAATAAAAACTGCACAGAAGCAATCTGTGAAACTTCTTACTGTTCTGTGCATTCAACTAACAGAGTTGAACCTAGTTTTATTGAGCAGTTCTGAAACACTCTTTCTGTAGAAAATGCAAGTGGACATTCAGGGCGCTAAGAGGCCTATAGTGGAAAAGGAATATTCAAATAAAAACTACACAGAAGCAATCTGTGAAACTTCTTCTGTTCTGTGCATTCAACTAACAGAGTTGAACCTTATTTTGATTGACAGTTCTGAAACACTCTTTCTGTAGAAAATGCAAGTGGACATTCAGGCGCTAAGAGGCCTATAGTGGAAAAAGGAATATCTTCAAACAAAAACTACACAGAAGCATCTGTGAAACTTCTTTCTGTTCTGTGCATTCAACTAACAGAGTTGAACCTTACTTTTGATTGAGCAGTTCTGAAACACTCTTTCTGTAGAAAATGCAATGGACATTCAGGGCGCTAAGAGGCCTATAGTGGAAAAGGAATATTTCAAATAAAAACTCACAGAAGAATCTGTGAAACTTCTTACTGTTCTGTGCATTCAACTAACAGAGTTGAACCTTACTTTTGATTGAGCAGTTCTGAAACACTCTTTCTGTAGAAAATGCAAGTGGACATTCGGAGCGCTAAGAGGCCTATAGCGGAAAAAGTAATATCTTCAAATAAAAACTACACAGAAGCATTCTGTGAAACTTCTTCTGTTCTGTGCATTCAACTAACAGAGTTTAACCTTACTTTTGATTGAGCAGTTCTGAAACACTCTTTCTGTAGAAAATGCAATGGACATTCAGGGCGCTAAGAGGCCTATAGTGGAAAAGGAATATTTTCAAATAATAACTGCACAGAAGAAATCTGTGAAACTTCTTACTGTTCTGTGCATTCAACTAACAGAGTTGAACCTCAGTTTTGATTGAGCAGTTCTGAAACACTCTTTCTGTAGAAAATACAAGTGGACATTCAGGGCGCTAAGAGGACTATAGTGGAAAAAGGAAAAAGTTCACATAAAAACTACACAGAAGCTATCTGTGAAACTTCTCTCTGTTCTGTGCATTCAACTTACAGAGTTGAACCTTACTTTTGATTGAGAAGTTCTGAAACACTCTTTCTGTAGAAAATGCAAGTGGACTTCGGAGCGCTAAGAGGCCTATAGCGGAAAAAGTAATACCTTCAAATACAAACTACACAGAAGCATTCTGTGAAACTTCTTTCTGTTCTTTGCATCCATCTAACAGAGTTGAACCTTACTTTTGATTGAGCACTTCTGAAACACCCTTTCTATAGAAAATGCAATTGGACATTCAGGGAGCTAAGAGGCCTATAGTGGAAAAAGGAATATTTTCAAATAAAAACTGCACAGAAGAAATCTGTGAAACTTTTTACTGTTCTGTGCATACAACTAACAGAGTTGAACCTAAGTTTTGATTGAGCAGTTCTGAAACACTCTTTCTGTAGAAAATACAAGTGGACTTTCAGAGCGCTAAGAGGACTATAGTGGAAAAAGGAAAAAGTTCACATAAAAACTACACAGAATCTATCTGTGAAACTTCTTTCTGTTCTGTGCATTCAACTAACAGATTTTAACCTTACTTTTGATTGAGCAGTTCTGAAACTCTCTTTCTGTAGAAAATGCAATTGGACATTCAGGGCGCTAAGAGGCCTATAGTGGAAAATTAATATTTTCAAATAAAAACTGCACAGAAGAAATCTCTGAAACTTCTTACTGTTCTGTGCATTCAACTAACAGAGTTGAACGGTAGTTTTTATTGAGCAGTTCTGAAACACTCTGTCTGTAGAAAATGCAAGTGGACATTCAGGGTGCTGAGAGGCCTATAGTGGGAAAAGGAATATCTTCAAATAAAAACCCCACAGAAGCAATCTGTGAAACTTCTTACTGTTCTGTGCATTCAACTAACAGAGTTGAACCTTAGTTATTATTGAGCAGTTCTGAAACACTCTTTCTGTAGAAAATGCAAGTGAACATTCAGGGCGCTAAGAGGCCTATAGTTGAAAAAGTTATATGTTTAAATAAAAACTACAAAGAAGCTATCTGTGAAACTTCTTACAGTTCTGTGCATTCAACAGACAGAGTTCAACCTTACATTTGATTGAGCAGTTCTGAAAAACCCTTTCTGTAGAAAATGCAAGTGGACATTCAGGGCGCTAAGAGGCCTATGGTGGAAAAAGGAACACCTTCAAATAAAAACTACACAGAAGCAATCTGTGAAACTTCTTACGGTTCTGTTCTTTAAACTAACACAGTTGAACCTTAATTTTGATTGAACAGTTCTGAAACACTCTTTCTGTAGAAAATGCAAGTGGACATTCATGGCGCTAAGAGGCCTATAGTGTAAAAGGGAATATCTTCAAACAAAAACTACAAAGAAGCATTCTGTGAAACTTCTTTCTGTTCTGTGCATTCAACTAACAGAGTTGAACCTTACTTTTGATTGAGCAGTTCTGAAACACTCTTTCTGTAGAAAATGCAAGTGGACATTCGGAGCGCTAAGAGGCCTATAGCGGAAAAAGTAATATCTTCAAATAAAAACTACACAGAAGCATTCTGTGAAACTTCTTTCTGTTCTGTGCATTCAACTAACAGAGTTTAACCTTACTTTTGATTGAGCAGTTCTGAAACACTCTTTCTGTAGAAAATGCAATTGGACATTCAGGGCGCTAAGAGGCCTATAGTGGAAAAGGAATATTTTCAAATAAAAACTGCACAGAAGAAATCTGTGAAACTTCTTTCTGTTCTTTGCATTCATCTAACAGAGTTGAACCTTGCTTTTGATTGAGCACTCCTGAAACACCCTTTCTATAGAAAATGCAATTGGACATTCAGGGAGCTAAGAGGCCTAAAGTGGAAAAAGGAATATTTTCAAATAAAAACTGCACAGAAGCAATCTGCGAAACTACTCTCTATTCTGTGCATTCAACTAACATAGTTGAACGGTAGTTTTTATTGAGCAGTTCTGAAACACTCTTTCTGTAGAAAATGCAAGTGGACATTCAGGGCGCTGAGAGGCCTATAGTGGAAAAAGGAATATCTTCAAATAAAAACAACACAGAAGCAATCTGTGAAACTTCTTACTGTTCTGTGCATTCAACTAACAGAGTTGAACCTTAGTTATTATTGAGCAGTTCTGAAACACTCTTTCTGTAGAAAATGCAAGTGAACATTCAGGGCGCTAAGAGGCCTATAGCGGAAAAATGAATATGTTCAAATAAAAACTACCCTGAAGCAATCTGCGAAACTTCTTACTGTTCTGTGCATTCAACTAACAGAGTTGAACCTTAGTTTATATTGAGCAGTTATGAAACACTCTTTCTGCAGAAAATGCAAGTGGACATTCAGGGCGCTAAGAGGCCTATTGTGGAAAAAGGAATACCTTCAAATAAAAACTACACAGAAGCAATCTGTGAAACTTCTTACGGTTCTGTTCTTTAAACTAACACAGTTGAACCTTAATTTTGATTGAACAGTTCTGAAACACTCTTTCTGTAGAAAATGCAAGTGGACATTCATGGCGCTAAGAGCCTATAGTGGAAAAGGAATATCTTCAAAAAAAACTACAAAGAAGAAATCTGTGAAACTTCTTCTGTTCTGTGCATTCAATAACAGGTTGAACCTTATTTTGATTGAGCAGTTCTGAAACACTCTTTCTGTAGAAAATACAAGTGGAGGGGTGGAGCCAAGATGGCCGAATAGGAACAGCTCCGGTTTCCAGCTCCCAGCCCCAGTGACACAGAAGACGGTGATTTCTGCATTTCTGCTTGAGGTACTGGTTTCATCTCACTAGGGAGTGCCTAACAGTGGGTGCAGGACAGTCGGTGAAGCGCACTGTGCGCGAGCCGAAGCAGGGCGAGGCATTGACTCACTCGGGAAGCGCAAGGGGTCAGGGAGTTCCCTTTCCTAGTCAAAGAAAGGGGAAGCAGACGGCACCTGGAATATCGGGTCAGTCCCACCCTAACTGCGCTTTTCCACGGGCCTGGAAAACGGCACACTAGGAGATTGTGTCCCGCACCTGGCTCGAGGGTCCTATGCCCACGGAGTCTCGCTAATTGCTAGCACAGCAGTCTGAGATCAAGCTGCGAGGCGGCAGCGAGGCTGGGGGAGGGGTGCCCGCCATTGCCAGGCTTGCTTAGGTAAACAAAGCAGCCAGGAAGCTCGAACTGGGTGGAGCCCACCACAGCTCAAGGAGGCCTGCCTGCCTCTGTAGGCTCCACCTCTGGGGCAGGGCACAGACAAACAAAAACTCTGCAAGAACTTCCACAGACTTAAATGTCCCTGTCTGACTGACAGCTTTGAAGAGAGTAGTGGTTCTCCCAGCACGCAGCTGGAGATCTGAGAACGGTCAGACTGCCTCCTAAAGTGGGTCCCTCACCCCTGAGCAGCCTAACTGGGAGGCACCCCCCCAGTAGGGACAGACTGACACCTCATTCAACCCGGTACTTCTCTGAGACAAAACTTTCAGAGGAACTATCAGACAGCTGAATTTGTGGTCTCACGAAAATCCGCTGTTCTGCAGCCACCGCTGCTGACACCCAGCCAAACAGGGTCTGGAGTGCACCTCTAGTAAACTCCAACAGACCTGCAGCTGAGGGTCCTGTCTGGTAGAAGGAAAACTAACAAACAGAAAGGACATCCACACCAAAAACCCATCTGTACATCACCATCATCAAAGACAAAAAGTAGATAAAACCACAAAGATGGGGAAAAAACAGACCAAAAAAATGGAAACTCTAAAAAACAGAGCACCTCTCCTCCTCCAAAGGAACGCAGTTCCTCACCAGCAACGGAACAAAGCTGGTGGAGGATGACTTTGATGAGTTGAGAGAAGAAGGCTTCAGACGATCAAACTACTCTGAGCTACGAGAGGAAATTCAAAACAACAGCAAAGAAGTTAAAAACTTTGAAAAAAAATTAGAAGAATGGATAACTAGAATAACCAATGGAGAGAAGGGCTTCAAGGAGCCGATGGAGCTGAAAGCCAAGTTTCGAGAACTACGCGAAGATTGCAGAAGCCTCAGTAGCAGATGCGATCAACTGGAAGAAAGGGTATCGCTGATGGAAGATGAAATGAATGAAATGAAGAGAGAAGGGAAGTTTAGAGAAAAAAGGATAAAAAGAAATGAACAAAGCCTCCAAGAAATTTGGGACTATGTGAAAAGACCAAACCTACGTCTGATTGGTGTACCTGAAAATGATGGGGAGAATGGAACCAAGTTGGAAAACACTCTGCAAGATATTATCCAGGAGAACTTCCCCAATCTAACAAGGCAGGCCAGCATTCAGATTCAGGAAATACAGAGAACGCCACAAAGATACTCCTCGAGAAGGGCAACTCCAAGACACATTATTGTCAGATTCACCAAAGTTGAAATGAAAGAAAAAATGTTAAGGGCAGCCAGAGAGAAAGGTCGGGTTACCCACAAAGGGAAGCCCATCAGACTAACAGCTGATCTCTCAGCAGAAACTCTACAAGCCAGAAGAGAGTGGGGGCCGATATTCAACATTCTTAAAGAAAAGAATTTTCAACCCAGAATCTCCTATCCCGCCAAACTAAGCTTCATAAGTGAAGGAGAAATAAAACACTTTACAGACAAGCAAACGCTGAGTGATTTTGTCACCACCAGGCCTGCCCTAAAAGAGCTCCTGAAGGAAGCACTAAACATGGAAAGGAACAACCGGTACCAGCCACTGCAAAAACATGCCAAATTGTAAAGACCATCGAGACTAGGAAGAAACTATAGCAACTAACGAGCAAAATAACCAACTAACATCATAATGACAGGATCAGATTCACACATAACAATATTAACGTTAAATGTAAATGGGCTAAATGCTCCAATCAAAAGACACAGACTGGCAAACTGGATAAGGAGTCAGGACCCATCAGTGTGCTGTATTCAGGAAACCCATCTCACGTGCAGAGACACACATAGACTCAAAATAAAGGGATGGAGGAAGATCTATCAAGCAACTGGAAAACAAAAAAAGGCAGGGGTTGCAATCCTAGTCTCTGATAAAATAGACTTTAAACCAACAAAGATCAAAAGAGACAAAGAAGGCCATTACATAATGGTAAAGGGATCAATTCATCAAGAAGAGCTAACTATCCTAAATATATATGCACCCAACACAGGAGCACCCAGATTCATAAAGCAAGTCCTGAGTGACCTACTAAGGGACTTAAACTCCCACACAATAATAATGGGAGATTTTAACACCCCACTGTCAGCATTAGACAGATCAACGAGACAGAAAGTTAACAAGGATATCCAGGAATTGAACTCAGCTCTACATAAAGTGGACCTAATAGACATCTACAGAACTCTCCACCCCAAGTCAACAGAATATACATTTTTTTCAGCACCACACCACACCTATTCCAAAATTGACCACATAGTTGGAAGTAAAGCTCTCCTCAGCAAATGTAAAAGAACAGAAATTATAACAAACTGTCTCTCAGACCACAGTGCAATCAAACTAGAACTCAGGATTAAGAAACTCACTCAAAACCGCTCTACTACATGGAAACTGAACAACCTGCTCCTGAATGACTATTGGGTACATAATGAAATGAAGGCAGAAATAAAGATGTTCTTTGAAACCAACAAGAACAAAGACACAACATACCAGAATCTCTGGGACACATTCAAAGCAGTGTGTAGAGGGAAATTTATAGCACTAAATGCCCACAAGAGAAAGCAGGAAAGATCCAAAATTGACTCCCTAACATCACAATTAAAAGAACTAGAAAAGCAAGAGCAAACACATTCAAAAGCTAGCAGAAGGCTAGAAATAACTAAAATCAGAGCAGAACTGAAGGAAATAGAGACACAAAAAACCCTTCAAAAAATTAATGAATCCAGGAGCTGGTTTTTTGAAAAGATCAACAAAATTGATGGACCGCTAGCAAGACTAATAAAGAAGAAAAGAGAGAAGAATCAAATAGATGCAATAAAAAACGAAAAAGGGGATATCACCACCGATCCCACAGAAATACAATCTACCATCAGAGAATACTACAAACACCTCTATGCAAATAAACTAGAAAATCTAGAAGAAATGGATAAATTCCTCGACAAATACACCCTCCCAAGACTAAACCAGGAAGAAGTTGAATCTCTGAATAGACCAATAACAGGTTCTGAAATTGTGGCAATAATCAATAGCTTACCAACAAAAAGAGTCCAGGACCTGATGGATTCACAGCCGAATTCTACCAGAGGTACAAGGAGGAACTGGTACCATTCCTTCTGAAACTATTCCAATCGATAGAAAAAGAGGGAATCCTCCCTAACACATTTTATGAAGCCAGCATCGTCCTGATACCAAAACCTGGCAGAGACATAACCAAAAAAGAGAATTTCAGACCAATATCCTTGATGAACATTGATGCAAAAATCCTCAATAAAATACTGGCAAACCGAATCCAGCAGCACATCAAAAAGCTTATCCACCATGATCAAGTGGGCTTCATCCCTGGGATGCAAGGCTGGTTCAACATACGCAAATCAATAAATGTAATCCAGCATATAAACAGAACCAAAGACAAAAACCACATGATTATCTCAATAGATGCAGAAAAGGCCTTTGACAAAATTCAACAACCCTTCATGCTAAAAACTCTCAATAAATTAGGTATTGATGGGACGTATCTCAAAATAATAAGAGCTATCTACGACAAACCCACAGCCAATATCATACTGAATGGGCAAAAACTGGAAGCATTCCCTCTGAAAACTGGCACAAGACAGGGATGCCCTCTCTCACCGCTCCTGTTCAACATAGTGCTGGAAGTTCTGGCCAGAGCAATCAGGCAGGAGAAGGAAATAAAAGGTATTCAATTAGGAAAAGAGGAAGTCAAATTGTCCCTGTTTGCAGATGACATGATTGTATATCTAGAAAACCCCATTGTCTCAGCCCAAAATCTCCTTAAGCTGATTAGCAACTTCAGCGAAGTCTCAGGATACAAAATTAATGTACAAAAATCACAAGCATTCTTGTACACCAATCACAGACAAACAGAGAGCCAAATCATGAGTGAACTCCCATTCACAATTGCTTCAAAGAGAATAAAATACCTAGGAATCCAACTTACAAGGGATGTGAAGGACCTCTTCAAGGAGAACTACAAACCACTGCTCAATGAAATAAAAGAGGATACAAACAAATGGAAGAACATTCCATGCTCATGGGTTGGAAGAATCAATATCGTGAAAATGGCCATACTGCCCAAGGTAATTTATAGATTCAATGCCATCCCCATCAAGCTACCAATGACTTTCTTCACAGAATTGGAAAAAACTACTTTAAAGTTCATATGGAACCAAAAAAGAGCCCGCATCGCCAAGTCAATCCTAAGCCAAAAGAACAAAGCTGGAGGCATCACGCTACCTGACTTTAAACTATACTACAAGGCTACAGTAACCAAAACAGCATGGTACTGGTACCACAACAGAGACATAGATCAATGGAACAGAACAGAGCCCTCAGAAATGATGCCGCATAGCTACAACTATCTGATCTTTGACAAACCTGACAAAAACAAGAAATGGGGAAAGGATTCCCTATTTAATAAATGGTGCTGGGAAAACTGGCTAGCCATATGTAGAAAGCTGAAACTGGATCCCTTCCTTACACCTTATACAAAAATTAATTCAAGATGGATTAAAGACTTATATGTTAGACCTAAAACCATTAAAATCCTACAAGAAAACCTAGGCAATACCATTCAGGACATAGGCGTGGGCAAGGACTTCATGTCTAAAACACCAAAAGCAATGGCAACAAAAGCCAAAATCGACAAATGGGATCTCATTAAACTAAAGAGCTTCTGCACAGCAAAAGAAACTATCATCAGAATGAACAGGCAACCTACAGAATGGGAGAAAATTTTTGCAACCTACTCATCTGACAAAGGGCTAATATCCAGAATCTATAATGAACTCAAACAAATTTACAAGAAAAAAACAAACAACCCCATCAAAAAGTGGGCAGAGGACATGAACAGACACTTCTCAAAAGAAGACATTTATGCAGCCAGAAAACACATGAAGAAATGCTCATCATCACTGGCCATCAGAGAAATGCAAATCAAAACCACAGTGAGATACCATCTCACACCAGTTAGAATGGCCATCATTAAAAAATCAGGAAACAACAGGTGCTGGAGAGGATGTGGAGAAATAGGAACACTTTTACACTGTTGGTGGGACTGTAAACTAGTTCAACCATTGTGGAAGTCAGTGTGGCGATTCCTCAGGGATCTCGAACTAGAAATACCATTTGACCCAGCCATCCCATTACTGGGTATATACCCAAAGGACTATAAATCATGCTGCTATAAAGACACATGCACACGTATGTTTATTGCGGCACTATTCACAATAGCAAAGAGTTGGAACCAACCCAAATGTCCAACAACGATAGACTGGATTAAGAAAATGTGGCACATATACACCATGGAATACTATGCAGCCATAAAAAATGATGAGTTCGTGTCCTTTGTAGGGACATGGATGAAACTGGAAAACATCATTCTCAGTAAACTATCGCAAGGACAAAAAACCAAACACCGCATGTTCTCACTCATAGGTGGGAATTGAACAATGAGAACTCATGGACACAGGAAGGGGAACATCACACTCCGGGGACTGTTGTGGGGTGGGGGGAGGGGGGAGGGACAGCATTAGGAGATACACCTAATGCTAAATGACGAGTTAATGGGTGCAGGAAATCAACATGGCACATGGATACATATGTAACAAACCTGCACATTGTGCACATGTACCCTAAAACCCTAAAGTATAATAAAAAAAAAAAAAAAAAAAAAAAAAAAAAAAGAAAAAAGAAGAAGAAGGAAATAAAAAAAAAAAAAACTACACAGAAGCATTCTGTGAAACTTCTTTCTGTTCTGTGCATTCAACTAACAGAGTTAACCTTACTTTTGATTGAGCAGTTTGAAACACTCTTTCTGTAGAAAATGCAATGGACATTCAGGGCGCTAAGAGGCCTAAGTGGAAAGGAATATTTTCAAATAAAAACTGCACAGAAGAAATCTGTGAAATTCTTACTGTTCTGTGCATTCAACTAACAGAGTTGAACCTCAGTTTTGATTGAGCAGTCTGAAACACCCTTTCTGTAGAAAATGCAAGTGGACATTCAGGGCGCTAAGAGGACTATAGTGGAAAAAGGAAAAAGTTCACATAAAAACTACACAGAAGCTATCTGTGAAACTTCTCTCTGTTCTGTGCATTCAACTAACGGAGTTGAACCTTACTTTTGATTGAGAAGTTCTGAAACACTCTTTCTGTAGAAAATGCAAGTGGACCTTCGGAGCGCTAAGAGGCTATAGCGGAAAAAGTAATACCTTCAATACAAACTACACAGAAGCATTCTGTGAAACTTCTTTCTGTTTTTGCATTCAACTAACAGAGTTGAACCTTACTTTTGATTGAGCACTTCTGAAACACACTTTCTATAGAAAATGCAATTGGACATTCAGGGAGCTAAGAGGCCTATAGTGGAAAAAGGAATATTTTCAAATAAAAACTGCACAGAAGCAATCTGGAAACTTCTTACTGTTCTGTGCATTCAACTAACAGAGTTGAACCTTACTTTTGATTGAGCAGTTCTGAAACACTCTTTCTGTAGAAATGCAAGTGGACTTCGGAGCGCTAAGAGGCCTATAGCGGAAAAAGTAATATCTTCAAATAAAAACTACACAGAAGCATTCTGTGAAACTTCTTCTGTTCTTTGCATTCGTCTAACAGAGTTGAACCTTACTTTTGATTGAGCACTTCTGAAACACCCTTTCTATAGAAAATGCAATGGACATTCAGGGAGCTAGAGGCCTATAGTGGAAAAAGAATATTTTCAAATAAAAATGCACAAAGCAATCTGCGAAACTTCTTACTGTTCTGTGCATTCAACTAACATAGTTGAACGGTAGTTTTTATTGAGCAGTTCTGAAACACTCTTTCTGTAGAAAATGCAAGTGACATTCAGGGCGCTGAGAGGCCTATAG
The DNA here is from genome assembly GCF_006542625.1 of Nomascus leucogenys. Classification (NCBI taxonomy): domain Eukaryota; kingdom Metazoa; phylum Chordata; class Mammalia; order Primates; family Hylobatidae; genus Nomascus; species Nomascus leucogenys. The sequence goes on from NW_022096823.1 coordinate 12,592, forward strand.
TGGAAAAGGAATATCTTCAAATAAAAACACACAGAAGCAATCTGTGAAACTTCTACTGTTCTGTGCATTCAACTAACAGAGTTGAACCTTAGTTTTTATTGAGCAGTTCTGAAACACTCTTTCTGTAGAAAATGCAAGTGAACATTCAGGGCGCTAAGAGGCCTATAGCGGAAAAATGAATATGTTCAAATAAAAACTACACAGAAGCAATCTGTGAAACTTCTTACTGTTCTGTGCATTCAACTAACAGAGTTGAACCTTAGTTTATATTGAGCAGTTATGAAACACTCTGCAGAAAATGCAAGTGAACATTCAGGGCGCTAAGAGGCCTATAGTTGAAAAAGGTATATGTTCAAATAAAAACTACAAAAAGCATCTCTGAAACTTTTACAGTTCTGTGCATTCAACTAACAGAGTTCAACCTTACTTTTGATTGAGCATTCTGAAACACCCTTTATGTAGAAAATGCAAGTGGACATTCAGGGCGCTAAGAGGCCTATGGTGGAAAAAGAATACCTTCAAATAAAAACTACACAGAAGCAATCTGTGAAACTTCTTACGGTTCTGTTCTTTAAACTAACACAGTTGAACCTTAATTTTGATTGAACAGTTCGGAAAAACTCTTTCTGTAGAAAATGCAAGTGGACATTCATGGCGCTAAGAGGCCTATAGAGGAAAAAGGGATATCTTCAAACAAAAACTACAAAGAAGCAATCTGTGAAACTTCTTTCTGTTCTGTGCATTCAACTAACAGTGTTGAACCTTAGTTTTGATTGAGCAGTTCTGAAACACTCTTTCTGTAGAAAATACAAGTGGACATTCAGGGCGCTAAGAGGCCTATAGTGGAAAAAGGAATAAGTTCTAATAAAAACTACACAGAAGATATCTGTGAAACTCTCTCTGTTCTGTGCATTCAACTAACAGATTGAACCTTAGTTTTGATTGAGCAGTTCTGAAACACTCTTTCTGTAGACAATGCAAGGGACATTCATGGCCCTAAGAGGCCCATAGTAGAAAAAGGAATATCTTCAAAAAAAACTACACAGAAGCAATCTGTGAAACTTCTTTCTGTTCTGTGCATTCAAGTAACAGAACTGAACCTTACTTTTGATTGAGCAGTTCTGAAAAACACTTTCTGTAGAAAATGTAAGTGGACCTTCTGAGCGCTAAGAGGCCTATAGCGGAAAAATTAATATCTTCAAATAAAAACTACACAGATGCATTCTGTGAATCTTCTTTCTGTTCTGTGCATTCAACTAACAGAGTTTAACCTTACTTTTGATTGAGCAGTTCTGAAACACTCTTTCTGTAGAAAATGCAATTGGACATTCAGGGCGCTAAGAGGCCTATAGTGGAAAAGGAATATTTTCAAATAAAAACTGCACAGAAGAAATCTGTGAAACTTCTTACTGTTCAGTGCATTCAACTAACAGATTTGAACCTCAGTTTTGATTGAGCAGTTCTGAAACACTCTTTCTGTAGAAAATACAAGTGGACATTCAGGGCGCTAAGAGGACTATAGTGGAAAAGGAAAAAGTTCACATAAAAACTACACAGAAGTTATCTGTGAAACGTCTCTCTTTTTTTTGCATTCAACTAACGGAGTTGAAGCTTACTTTTGATTGAGAAGTTCTGAAACACTCTTTCTGTAGGAAATGCAAGTGGACCTTCGGAGCGCTAAGAAGCCTATAGCGGAAAAAGTAATACCTACAAATACAAACTACACAGAAGCATTCTGTGAAACTTCTTTCTGTTCTTTGCATTCATCTAACAGATTTGAAACTTACGTTTGATTGAGCACTTCTGAAACACCTTTCTATAGAAAATGCAATTGTACATTCAGGGAGCTAAGAGGCCTATATTGGAAAAAGTAATATTTTCAAATAAAAACTGCACAGAAGCAATCTGCGAAACTACTTACTGTTCTGTGCATTCAACTAACATAGTTGAACGGTAGTTTTTATTGAGCAGTTCTGAAACTCTCTTTCTGTAGAAAATGCAAGTGGACATTCAGGGCGCTGAGAGGCCTATAGTGGGAAAATTAATATCTTCAAATATAAACCACACAGAAGCAATCTGTGAAACTTCTTACTGTTCTGTGCATACAACTAACAGAGTTGAACCTTAGTTATTTTTGAGCAGTTCTGAAACACTCTTTCTGTAGAAAATGCAAGTGAACATTCAGGGAGCTAAGAGGTCTATAGTTGAAAAAGGTAAATGTTCAAATAAAAACTACAAAGAATCTATCTGTGAAACTTCTTCCAGTTCTGTGCATTCAACTAACAGATTTCAACCTTAGTTTTGATTGAGCAGTTCTGAAACACCCTTTCTGTAGAAAATGCAAGTGGACATTCCGGGCGCTAAGAGGCCTATGGTGGAAAAAGGAATACCTTCAAATAAAAACTACACAGAAGCAATCTGTGAAACTTCTTACGGTTCTGTTCTTTAAACTAACACAGTTGAACCTTAATTTTGATTGAACAGTTCTGAAACACTCTTTCTGTAGAAAATGCAAGTGGACATTCATGGCGCTAAGAGGCCTATAGTGGAAAAGGGATTATCTTCAAACAAAAACTACAAAGAAGCAATCTGTGAAACTTATTTCTGTTCTGTGCATTCAACTAACAGAGTTGAACCTTAGTTTTGATTGAGCAGTTCTGAAACACTCTTTCTGTAGAAAATACAAGTGGACATTCAGGGCGCTAAGAGGCCTGTAGTGGAAAAAGGAATAAGTTCAAATAAAAACTACACAGAAGATATCTGTGAAACTTCTCTCTGTTCTGTGCATTCAACTAACAGAATTGAAACTTAGTTTTGATTGAGCAGTTCTGAAACACTCTTTCTGTCGAAAATGCAAGTGGACATTCATGGCGCTAAGAGGCCTATAGCGGAAAAAGTAATATCTTCAAATAAAAACTATAGAGAAGCATTCTGTGAAACTTCTTTCTGTTCTGTGCATTCAAGTAACAGAGTTGAACCTGACTTTTGATTGAGCAGTTCTGAAACACTCTTTCTGTAGAAAATGCAAGTGGACCTTCGGAGCGCTAAGAGGCCTGCTGCTGAAAATGTAATATCTTCAAATAAAAACTACACGTAAGCATTCTGTGAAACTTCTTTCTGTTCTGTGCATTCAACTAACAGAGTTTAACCTTACTTTTGATTGAGCAGTTCTGAAACACTCTTTCTGTAGAAAATGCAATTGGACATTCACTGCGCTAAGAGGCCTATAGTGGAAGAGGAATATTTTCAAATAAAAACTGCACAGAAGAAATCTGTGAAACTTCTTACTGTTCTGTGCATTCAACTAACAGAGTTGAACCTCAGTTTTGATTGAGCAGTTCTGAAACACTCTTTCTGTAGGAAATACAAGTGGACATTCAGGGAGCTAAGAGGACTATAGTGGAAAAAGGAAAAAGTTCACATAAAAACTACACAGAAGCTATCTGTGAAACTTCTCTCTGTTCTGTGCATTCAACTAACAGAGTTGAACCTTAGTTTTGATTGAGAAGTTCTGAAACACTCTTTCTGTAGAAAATGCAATTGGACATTCAGGGCGCTAAGAGGCCTATAGCGGAAAAAGAAATATCTTCAAATAAAAACTACACAGAAGCATTCTCTGAAACTTCTTTCTGTTCTGTGCATTCAACTAACAGAGTTTAATCTTACTTTTGATTGAGCAGTTCTGAAACACTCTTTCTGTAGAAAATGCAATTGGACATTCAGGGCGCTAAGAGGCCTATAGTGGAAAAGGAATATTTTCAAATAAAAACCGCACAGAAGAAATCTGTTAAACTTCTTATGGTTCCGTGCATTCAACTAACAGTGTTGAACCACAGCTTTGATTGAGCAGATCTGAAACACTCTTTCTGTAGAAAATACAAGTGGACATTCAGGGCGCTAAGAGGACTATAGTGGAAAAAGGAAAATGTTCACATAAAAACTACACAGAAGCTATCTGTGAAACTTCTTTCTGTTCTGTGCATTCAACTAACAGAGTTGAACCTTACTTTTGATTGAGCAGTTCTGAAACACTCTTTGTTTAGAATATGCAAGTGGACATTCGGTGCGTAAGAGGCCTATAGCGGAAAAAGTAATATCTTCAAATAAAAACTACACAGAAGCATTCTGTGAAACTTCTTTCTGTTCTGTGCATTCAACTAACAGAGTTTAACGTTACTTTTGATTGAGCAGTTCTGAAACACTCTTTCTGTAGAAAATGCAATTCGACATTCAGGGCGCTAAGAAGCCTATAGTGGAAAATGTATATTTTCAAATAAACACTGCACGGAAGAAATCCGTGAAACTTCTTACTGTTCTGTGCATTCAACTAACAGTGTTGAACCTCAGTTTTGATTGAGTAGTTCTGAAACACTCTTTCTGTAGAAAATACAATTGGACATTCAGGGCGCTAAGAGGACTATAGTGGAAAAAGGAAAAATTTCACATAAAAACTACACAGAAGCTATCTGTGAAACTTCTCTCTGTTCTGTGCATTAAACTAACGGACTTGAACCTTACTTTTGAGAAGTTCTGAAACACACTTTCTGTAGAAAATGCAAGTGGACCTTCGGAGCGCTAAGAGGCCTATAGCGGAAAAAGTAATACCTTCAAAGACAAACTGCACAGAAGCATTCTGTGAAACTTCTTTCTGTTCTTTGAATTCATCTAACAGAGTTGAACCTTACTTTTGATTGAGCACTTCTGAAACACCCTTTCTATAGAAAATGCTATTGGACATTCAGGGAGCTAAGAGGCCTATAGTGGAAAAAGGAATATTTTCAAATAAAAACTGCACAGACGTAATCTGCGAAACTTCTTACTGTTCTGTGCATTTAACTAACATAGTTGAACGGTAGTTTTTATTGAGCAGTTCTGAAACAATCTTTCTGTAGAAAATGCAAGTGGACATTCAGGGCGCTGAGAGGCCTATTGTGAGAAAAGGAATATCTTCAACTAAAAACCACACTGAAGCAATCTGTGAAAATTCTTACTGTTCTGTGCATCCAACTAACAGAGTTGTACCTTAGTCATTATTAAGCAGTTCTGAAACACTCTTTCTGTAGAAAATGCCAGTGAACATTCAGGGCGCTAATAGGCCTATAGCGGAAAAATGAATATGTTCAAATAAAAACTACACAGAAGCAATCTGTGAAACTTCTTACTGTTCTGTGCATTCAACTAACAGAGTTGAACCTTAGTTTATATTGAGCAGTTATGAAACACTCTTTCTGCAGAAAATGCAAGTAAACATTCATTGCGCTAAGAGGTCTATACTTGAAAAGGTACATGTTTAAATAAAAACTACAAAGAAGCTATCTGTGAAACTTCTTACAGTTCTGTGCATTCAACTGACAGAGTTCAACCTTACTTTTGATTGAGCAGTTCTGAAACCCCCTTTCTGTAGAAAATACAAGTGGGCATTCAGGGCGCTAAGAGGCCTTTGGTGGAAAAAGGATCACCTTCAAACAAAAACTACACAGAAGCAATATGTGAAACTTCTTACGGTTCTGTTCTTTAAAGTAACACAGTTGAACCTTAATTTTTATTGAACAGTTCTGAAACACTCTTTCTGTAGAAAATGCAAGTGGACATTCATGGCGCTAAGTGTCCTATAGTGGAAAAGGGAATATCTTCAAACAAAAACTACAAGGAATCAATCTGTGAAACTTCTTTCTGTTCTGTGCATTCAACTAACAGAGTTGAACCTTAGTTTTGATTGAGCAGTTCTGAAACACTCTTTCTGTAGAAAATGCAAGAGGTCATTCAGGGCGCTAAGAGGCCTATAGTGGAAAAAAGAATAAGTTCATTTAAACCACACAGAAGATATCTGTGAAACTTCTCTCTGTTCTGTGCATTCAACTAACAGAGTTGAACCTTAGTTTTGATTGAGCAGTTCTGAAACACTCTTTCTGTAGAAAATGCAAGTGGACATTCATGGCGCTAAGAGGCCCATATTAGAAAACGTAATACCTTCAAACAAAAACCACACAGAAGTAATCTGTGAAACATCTTTCTGTTCTGTGCATTCAACTAACAGAGTTGAACCTTACTTTTGATTGAGCAATTCTGAAACACACTTTCTGTAGAAAATGCAAGTGGACTTTCGGAGCGCTAAGAGGCCTATAGCGGAAAAAGAAATATCTTAAAATAAAAACTACACAGAAGCATTCTGTGAAACTTCTTTCTGTTCTGTGCATTCAACTAACAGAATTTAACCTTACTTTTGATTGAGCAGTTCTGAAACACTCTTTCTGTAGAAAATGCAATTGGACATTCAGGGCGCTAAGAGGCCTATAGTGGAAAAGGAATATTTTCAAATAAACAATGCACAGAAGAAATCTGTGAAACTCCTTACTGTTCTGTGCATTCAACTAACAATGTTGAACCTCAGTTTTGATTGAGCCGTTATGAAACACTCTTTCTGTAGAAAATACAAGTGGACATTCAGGGCGCTAAGAGGACTATAGTGGAAAAAGGAAAAATTTCACATAAAAACTACGCAGAAGCTATCTGTGAAACTTCTCTCTGTTCTGTGCATTCAACTAACGGAGTTGAACCTTACTTTTGATTGAGAAGTTCTGAAACACTCTTTCTGTAGAAAATGCAAGTGGAACTTCGGAGCGCTAAGAGGCCTATAGCGGAAAAATAATACCTTCAAATACAAACTACGCAGAAGCATTCGGTGAAACTTCTTTCTGTTCTTTGCATTCATCTAACAGAGTTGAACCATACTTTTGATTGAGCACTTCTGAAACACCCTTTCTATAGAAAATGCTATTGGACATTCAGGGAGCTAAGAGGCCTATAGTGGAAAAAGGAATATTTTCAAATAAAAACTGCACAGAAGTAATCTGCGAAACTTCTTACTGTTCTGTGCATTCAACTAACATAGTTGAACGGTAGTTTTTATTGAGCAGTCCTGAAACACTCTTTCTCTAGGAAATGCAAGTGGACATTCAGGGCGCTGAGAGGCCTATAGTGGGAAAAGGAATATCTTCAAATAAAAACCACACAGAAGCAATCTGTGAAACTTCTTGCTGTTCTGTGCATTCAACTAACACAGTTGAACCTTAATTTTGATTGAACAGTTATGAAACACTCTTTCTGTAGTAAATGCAAGTGAACATTCATGGCGCTAAGAGGCCTATAGTGGAAAAGGGAATATCTTCAAACAAAAACTACAAAGAAGCAATCTGTGAAACTTCTCTCTGTTCTGTGCATTCAACTAACAGAGTTGAACCTTAGTTATTATTGATCAGTTCTGAAACACTCTTTCTGTAGAAAATACAAATGGACATTCAGGGCGATAAGAGGCCTGTAGTGGAAAAAGGAATAAGTTCAAATAAAAACTACACAGAAGATATCTGTGAAACTTCTCTCTGTTCTGTGCATTCAACTAACAGAGTTGAACCTTAGTTTTGATGGAGCAGTTCTGAAACACTCTTTATGTAGAAAATGCAAGTGGAAATTGAGGGCGCTAAGAGGCCTATAGCGGAAAAATGTATATGTTCAAATAAAAACTACACAGAAGCAATCTGTGAGACTTCCTTCTGTTCTGTGCATTCAACTAACAGAGTTGAACATTACTTTTGATTGAACAGTTCTGAAAAACTCTTTCTGTAGAAAATGCTAGTGGACATTCGGAGCGCTAAGTGGACTATAGCGGAAAAAGGAATATCTTCAAAGAAAAACTACACAGAAGTTTTCTCTGTAACTTCTTTCTGTTCTGTGCATTCAAGTAACAGTTGAACCTTACTTTTGATTGAGCAGTTCTTGTGAAACACTCTTTCTGTAGAAAATGCAAGTGGACATTCGGAGCGCTAAGAGGCCTCTGCTGAAATGTAATATCTTCAAATAAAAACTACACGCAATTCTGTGAAACTTCTTTCTGTTCTGTCATTCAACTAACAGAGTTTAACCTTACTTTTGATTGAGCAGTTCTGAAACACTCTTTCTGTAGAAAATGCAATTGGACATTCACTGCGCTAAGAGGCCTATAGTGGAAGAGGAATATTTTCAAATAAAACTGCACAGAAGAATCTGTGAAACTTCTTACTGTTCTGTGCATTCAACTAACAGAGTTGAACCTCAGTTTTGATTGAGCAGTTCTGAAACACTCTTTCTGTAGAAAACAAGTGGACATTCAGGGAGCTAAGAGGACTATAGTGGAAAAGGAAAAAGTTCACATAAAAACTACACAGAAGCTATCTGTGAAACTTCTCTCTGTTCTGTGCATTCAACTAACAGAGTTGAACCTTAGTTTTGATTGAGAAGTTCTGAAACACCTTTCTGTAGAAAATGCAATTGGACATTCAGGGCGCTAAGAGGCCTATAGCGGAAAAAGAAATATCTTCAAATAAAAACTACACAAAGCATTCTTGAAACTTCTTTCTGTTCTGTGCATTCAACTAACAGAGTTTAATCTTACTTTTGATTGAGCAGTTCTGAAACACTCTTTCTGTAGAAAATGCAATTGGACATTCAGGGCGCTAAGAGGCCTATAGTGGAAAAGGATATTTTCAAATAAAAAACCGCACAGAAGAAATCTGTTAAACTTCTTATGGTTCCGTGCATTCAACTAACAGTGTTGAACCACAGCTTTGACTGAGCAGATCTGAAACACTCTTTCTGTAGAAAATACAAGTGGACATTCAGGGCGCTAAGAGGACTATAGTGGAAAAAGGAAAATGTTCACATAAAAACTACACAGAAGCTATCTGTGAAAACTTCTTTCTGTTCTGTGCATTCAACTAACAGAGTTGAACCTTACTTTTGATTGAGCAGTTCTGAAACACTCTTTGTTTAGAAATATGCAAGTGGACATTCGGTGCGTAAGAGGCCTATAGCGGAAAAAGTAATATCTTCAAATAAAAACTACACAGAAGCATTCTGTGAAATTCTTTCTGTTCTGTGCATTCAACTAACAGAGTTTAACGTTACTTTTGATTGAGCAGTTCTGAAAACACCTTTCTGTAGAAAAATGCAATTCGACATTCAGGGCGCTAAGAAGCCTATAGTGGAAAAATGTATATATTTTCAAATAAACACTGCACGGAAGAAATCCGTGAAACTTCTTACTGTTCTGTGCATTCAACTAACAGTGTTGAACTCAGTTTTGATTGAGTAGTTCTGAAACACTCTTTCTGTAGAAAAATACAATTGGACATTCAGGGCGCTAAGAGGACTATAGTGGAAAAAGGAAAAATTTCACATAAAAACTACACAGAAGCTATCTCTGTGAAACTTCTCTCTGTTCTGTGCATTAAACTAACGGACTTGAACCTTACTTTTGAGAAGTTCTGAAACACACTTTCTGTAGAAAATGCAAGTGGACCTTCGGAGGCTAAGAGGCCTATAGCGGAAAAGTAATACCTTCAAAGACAAACTGCACAGAAGCATTCTGTGAAACTTCTTTCTGTTCTTTGAATTCATCTAACAGAGTTGAACCTACTTTTGATTGAGCACTTCTGAAACACCCTTTCTATAGAAAATGCTATTGGACATTCAGGGAGCTAAGAGGCCTATAGTGGAAAAAGGAATATTTTTCAAATAAAAACTGCACAGACGTAATCTGCGAAACTTCTTACTGTTCTGTGCATTTAACTAACATAGTTGAACGTAGTTTTTATTGAGCAGTTCTGAACAATCTTTCTGTAGAAAAATGCAAGTGGACATTCAGGGCGCTGAGAGGCCTATTGTGAGAAAAGTAATATCTTCAACTAAAAACCACACTGAAGCAAATCTGTGAAAATTCTTACTGTTCTGTGCATCCAACTAACAGAGTTGTACCTTAGTCATTATTAAGCAGTTCTGAAAACCACTCTTTCTGTAG
>NW_022096824.1:0-29993 GCF_006542625.1 Nomascus leucogenys
CACCGTAGAGAGGGCCCCTTTGGAGCAGCCAGTCCCCTTCTTCCCACCTCCCAGGCAGCGGGGTGAAGGGAGCAGGGGGAAGCAGTTGAGAAGCTGTGCAGAGAGACTGGGGCCTGCCATAGACCCAGCCATCTCTCACTGGGTCCTCTTCTGCCTCCCTGTCTCCAATAGTGACTGACACTGTCACTGTTCAGGCCAAGGCTTTCCCTCTAAGGGCACTAGGTATTTCAGCCATGGAGCAGTTACCTATTACCTCCTCCAGGAAGTCTTCCTGGAATACCCAGGTTGAGTTGAGCCCAGCACCCTCCTCTGATGGTTCCTCTGGCTTGGCTCTTGCCAATCTGGATTGTTACTGTTTTCATTTTTGGCTCTCCCACTAGACTGGCAGCCCACGGGCATGAAATGTTTGTCCATCTGTCTCCCTGGATTTTCTGGGCATCATCTGTGTCTCTGAGGATCTGGATGGCCTGAAATTGTCAGTGTCTCTGTCTCCATCTCTGGGTCCCTGGATGTCTCAGCATCTGTGGTTTTTCTGTTTTTGAATGTCTTGGGGTCTTGGTTTCTGAGTTACTGGCTAAGTGGTCTCTGTTTCTCTAGGTCTCTCTCAGTCTTCATTTCCTGGCTCTCCTGGTCCTGCTAGGCTGGGCACTGCCCCTTTGGCCTGACGGGGCCTCTGGGGGGTCCTGGCTGCCCGGCCTGCCCACAGCGAGGCCAGGCTAGGGTAGGCCCCCGCCCAGCCCGCTGCCTGCTCCCTCCCTCCCTCCCTCCGTGCTTGCCTCACCACAGGGTTTGATGAATCAAACTCTTTGTCTGGGTGGGATCTCCACCAGCCAGCTGGGCAGAGAGAGGGCTTCCCCTGCCGGAACAGCCAAACAGCATCAGCAGTGGGCCTGGGCCCAGAGAGGTGAGGGGCTGCCGGAGGGAGGCTGGCAGAGGGCCACAGGGCAAGAGCCGCAGGGGCTTGGGCCTCTCAGATCATCAGGCCTGCCCCGATCGAGGGCTGGCTCCCTGGGGATACTCCTGCCCAGAAGGGACCCATCCAGCCTGGCCCACCCTGGGGCTGGGCTGGAGTGGGAACAGCCCCTCTTTGCGCTCCCAACCAGGGGGCTGGCCACCTCCCTGAACTTCGGGAGGGCCCCTGCCTGATCTGGGTGGTGGCCCGCCTGCCCAGTCCATGACCCCCTCCCAACCAACTTGGCCTGGGTGTGGGCACCCACTCCAGCGCCGAAGGCCGAACTCTGGGCAAGGGTCGGGGGATAGGGGGAGAAACATCAAAGCAGGACCTGTGGGCTGGTGTGTGTCTGCATCCTGGGTTGCTGCGAAGGGACAGGAGGGTGAGAAATCTTGGGTGCCTATGTAATATCGGACGGGTCAGCGGTGTTTGTGGGAGTTGTCTGTGAATGTCTGTGGTTGTGTAAAATGTGTGTGTCTGGACTGTGTGAGCCTGAGTTTGAATGTTCTGTTACTGTGAAAGTGTACATGTCATTCCATACTTGGGAGAAAATGTAGTGTGGATGTATATGTTGGGACCTGGATTTCGTGTGACAATGTATGTATTTTGCCGTCTGGTGACATGTAGTCGTGTGTTTTAGAGAAGTACAGGTGGTTAAAATCATCGATTTCAAAGCTAGAATGGCCAGGTTAGATCCTGGCTCCACCATTTACCAAATAACCTCTCTGTGCCTCACTTTCCTCACCTACAAAATGCGGATAAAAGAGCATCAACTCACAGGGTTGTTGTGGGGATTAAATAAGTAATATGTGTAAAGTACTTCAGTGGCAATGCCAAGCAAGTATCAGCTATTCTTATATAATTAGACCTGTGAGTGTGTTTGTGGAGATGTTGTGCACACAAGTGTACACAGGGGTTTGTCCAGGCCTCCAGGGGTGGTGGCTTACTGGCCAGCCCCACTGTCCTCTGTCTAGGTCTGACTATCTTCTCTTCTGCAGGGCCAGGTGGGTGGCAGAGCAAAAGAGGAATGGACTGTGGGCCACCTGCTACCCCTCCAGCCCCACCTGACTGGGGCCACCTGGCACTGGCCCATGGCCCTGTAGCAGTGTGCCAGCAGGAGAGTCTGTCCTTTGCAGAGCTGCCTGCCTGAAGCCCCCGGCCCCAGTGTGGTCTGGACCTTTTCCCTGTTGCCCCGGAGGAGCTTCGGTCTCTCCTGGCAGCCCGCTGGTCCCTGGGGACCCCTGCCCCTCTCCAAGGGTTGCTATGGCCATCATCCCCAGGAGGCTCCGATACAGAGATCACCGGCGGGGGATGCGGCCCCAGCAGGGCTGGCAGCTGGCCACACTGTCCTGGTGCCCAGCCCCCAGCTCTGGAGGGACCCCTGGAGTCCCCAACACACACAGCCCACAGCGCCGGGCCAGCCACGGCTCGGAGAAGAAGTCTGCCTGTGAGTCACCCTAGGCGAGGCGGGTGTGGGTGCCACAGCAGGGGGGATGGGGAGGGGCTGGGCAGCTAGCTCCTTAACCTTTATGTCCCAAGTTTCCCCCAAAAGTCAGGACAAGTGGTAGATTAGTGATAAGGAAACTAGCGGGGCTCAGGGGAAGGGAAGTGACTTGTCCAAGGTAATGCAGTGAGTGAGTCACCATTCTGGCGGCTGCCTACTGCAGCCAGGCCCTGTGCTCTCCTTACCCCTCTCGTGGACCCCAGGGCTCTGGGGACTAGATGCTAGCAGAAACACAGGCCCTTCCCTTGGGCATGGCGCCTGAACCTCCCCAGGTGCTCAGGGCCAGGGGCAGCAGCAGGGAGGAGGTCCGGGGGAGACCCCAGCCTGTGCTCTCACTCCTTGCCCCCCAACCCTAGGGCGCAAGATGCGGGTGTACCAGCGTGAAGAGGTCCCCGGCTGCCCCGAGGCCCATGCTGTCTTCCTAGAGCCTGGCCAGGTAGTGCAAGAGCAGGCCCTGAGCACAGAGGAGCCCAGGGTGGAGCTGTCTGGGTCCACCCGAGTGAGCCTCGAGGGTCCTGAGCGGAGGCGCTTCTCAGCCTCAGAGCTGATGACCCGGCTGCACTCTTCTCTGCGCCTGGGCGGAATTCAGCAGCCCGGGCACCCATCTCTGGGTCAGGCACCGGAGTACCCGGGAAGGTACCAGCTCCTCCCATTGGCCCCGAGGGCAGCCAGATGCCGGGTGGGGGTGCGGGATGCCCACTCACCGGGCCGCCTGAGGCCGTCAGGGTGCCCGGGCCGGGGCCCAGGCCCCAGGCCCACTCTTTGGACCCCTCCCCTCAGTTCTCGCCCTTTCCAGGGAAAGCATCTGGGATAGAGGCTCGAGTGTGGAGACGAGCGGGGACTGGTGTCGCGGCCAGCCCCTGGTGACTCACGAGAGGGACATGGCGATTGGTCCGAGCCCAGGTACCACCTCCGTTTAGGCTTGGCCCGAGACACAGGGTGCAGGCGAACAAGGGCCTTGACGCTCTCTCTTTCCTAGGCTAGACACACAGGAAGAGCCGCCTTTGGGGTCCAGGAGCACCAACGAGCGGCGCCAGTCTCGATTCCTCCTTAACTGTACGTGGGAGGGGGGTCCTTGGGAGGAGGTAACGGAGGAAGCGGCTGAGGTGTGGAAACGGGGAAAAGGGGGTTTGGAGAGTTGAGAGGTAGGGATCGAGTGAGAAACGGAAAATGGAACTCTTCGGTATCTAGCACGCAGTAGGTGCTCAATTTGTTTATGGAATGAATGAAGCATGAATTCCACTGTGTCCAGATATCCGAACCGCGGCAAAGGTTAAGTGACGCGGGCTCTTGAGGGAACCAGGGAAAAGCCGGGCAGGGGCTGGCGGGCGCCCCACGGTCTCGCCCGCCCGTCTTTCCCCCAGCCGTCCTCTATCAGGAATACAGCGACGTGGCCAGCGCTCGCGAACTGCGGCGGCAGCAGCGCGAGGAGGAGGGCCCGGGGGAAGAGGCCGAGGGCGCAGAGGAGGGGCCGGGGCCGCCGCGCGCCAACCTCTCCCCCAGCAGCTCCTTCCGGGCGCAGCGCTCGGCGCGAGGCTCCACCTTCTCGCTGTGGCAGGATATCCCCGACGTACGCGGCAGCGGCGTCCTGGCCACGCTGAGCCTGCGGGACTGCAAGCTGCAGGAGGTGGGCGCGCGCGGGGACCCGGCGGGGCGGGACGGGCCGAGGAGTACGCGGTCCGGGGACTTGGCGGGAACTGGGCCATAGAGGGAGGGGGACACGCAAAGGGGGTTGCTGGCGCGACTGTCCGCGCGGAAGGTTGGCTCTAGGACCTGACTACACGAGGTCGTCTGGAAGCGAGGACAGCAACCCGCTGAGCAGGAGGCGAGGGGAGCCAGGCTTGGGTGCGGGTAGGGGGCGGACCCAGCGGGACGAAGCCTAGGATAGGACAGGGCCGGATGAGGGGCGGAGCCATTGGGAGTGGAAACGGCTGGTGGGCGCGGAACAAGGCGGGGCCAGGATCAGGGGCGGGACCTGGGATGGGCGGGGCTCTGGGAAGAACGCGTCGGGGCGGGGCTTAGGGGAGGGGCGGGATCGAGGACAAGCAGGGCTTGCACAATTGCCCGCGGCGGGAGGTGGGTCGCCGGGCCCGCCCGGCGACAGATTAGGAGTGGGGCTAGAGAAGGGGCGAGGACGCGACGTGTGGCGTCCTGGGGTCCGGGGATGCGAGGCCAGGGCCTCCGAGGTGAACTGGCCCGGCCCTTTCGACCCCGTGTGCGCTCTCCCTCAGGCCAAGTTTGAGCTGATCACGTCCGAGGCCTCCTACATCCACAGCCTGTCGGTGGCTGTGGGCCACTTCTTAGGCTCTGCCGAGCTGAGCGAGTGTCTGGGGGCGCAGGACAAGCAGTGGCTGTTTTCCAAACTGCCCGAGGTCAAGAGCACCAGCGAGAGGTGAAGAAGTGGTCTGGCCTGGCCTGGGGTGGGGACCGAGCCTGTGGTTGGCCAGTTCCCAGATCTGGGGTCTCCATCCTGGCTCTGACTCCTCAGGTTCCTGCAGGACCTGGAGCAGCGGCTGGAGGCAGATGTACTGCGCTTCAGCGTGTGCGACGTGGTGTTGGACCACTGCCCGGCCTTCCGCCGAGTCTACCTGCCCTATGTCACCAACCAGGCCTACCAGGAGCGCACCTACCAGCGCCTGCTGTAGGGCTGGGGGCTCTGAAAGGGGCGGGGGCGTGGAGGGAGTCTCAGGCAGGTGTAGGCACTGAGGGCTGGGTGATGCAAGGAGTCTCAGGCAGGTGTAGTCACTGAGGGCTGGGTGATGCAAGGTGAGGGGAGGGGTCCCTGAAAGGGTCTCTGTGACCAGGATAAGGTGAGATGCAACCCCAAGGGGCAGTAAGGATGTGCTGAGAAGCTCCCTGAGGACCTGTGGATGGCCAGGGTTGTGGATCCAGGAATTCAGGCCTATCTGTGATTCCAGAGCCCTCCCCATTTTCCAGCCTGGAGAACCCCAGGTTCCCTGGCATCCTGGCTCGCCTGGAGGAGTCTCCCGTGTGCCAGCGTCTGCCCCTTACCTCCTTCCTCATCCTGCCCTTCCAGAGGATCACCCGCCTCAAGATGTTGGTGGAGGTACCTCGAGGGACAGGCCACAGTGAGGGCTGGGCGAGGGAGATACACCTGTGGGCGGGCCAGGTCTCAGGGAATATGAGGCCTGCCTCATTGTGCTGATCCCACCTTCCAGAACATCCTGAAGCGGACAGCACAGGGCTCTGACGACGAAGACATGGCCACCAAGGCCTTCAATGTGCTCAAGGAGGTGAGCTGGGCAGGGCAGGGTCTGCTTGGCTCCTGAGGCCCCCCTGGACCACCAGCATGTATCTAAAACAGCCCCCAGCTGTCAGAGTCTCCGGTCCCCAGGCAAGAGTCTGAGGCTGGGCTCTGGGAGCCAGAGTTGAGGGGCTGCAGGTGACCTCCCCACGGCTCCCCAGCTGGTGCAGGAGTGCAATGCTAGCGTACAGTCCATGAAGAGGACAGAGGAACTCATCCACCTGAGCAAGAAGATCCACTTTGAGGGCAAGGTGTGTGTCTGCAGCCAGCGGGATGGGGACCCCAAGGGGCAGCTCTTGTTTCTTCCTTGCCCTGGGGGCTTCAGGCCAGTTCATCGCTGCCCACACCCTCCCATCTACCATCCTGTGCTCTCTGCCTGGTGCCTCTGGGCCTGACCCATCCTTCTGCATCCCTCTAGATTTTCCCGCTGATCTCTCAGGCCCGCTGGCTGGTTCGGCATGGGGAGTTGGTAGAGCTGGCACCACTGCCTGCAGCACCCCCTGCCAAGCTGAAGCTGTCCAGCAAGGCAGTCTACCTCCACCTCTTCAATGACTGCTTGCTGCTGTCTCGGCAGAAGGAGTGAGTCGGGGCAGTCGGGGGTGGGCAGGTAAACTGGAGCCAGGCTCTTTTCCTCCCCACCACTGGGCTTATGATCAGACCATCCCTGGGCCTGGGAGCCCCTGCCTGTGCCAGGGTAGGCTGCCAGGGCACCCTGAGATTTGGAGGCTCCTGAAGCAAAGGCAGAGATGTGAGACAAGTCCATGTTCCAGAAGGGAGAATCAAGGGCTAGACTGTATGCCGAGGACTTGGAGACGCTGTGAGCTTCAGCCAGTAAGAGCAGAGACTAAGAGCATAGCCCTGGAGTCCCAACTCTGCCCTGAGTCACAGCTATGCCAGAAGCCAACGTTTACTCAGTACCTACTCTGCAAGGCATGCTACGTGTATTATTCCCTTTAATCCTCCAAATATCTCCCTGGGAAATAGGCTTCTCTGTTACTGTCAGATCGTGGAGCTAGTAGGTGGGGGAGCCAGGAGGATGCCAGCTCTGTCTGATGACAGCACCGTGCCTGGCTCACAGTGAACTCTTGCTCAGTATTAGCTGTGATTATTATGAGGAGTGAGGTAGAAGACTGCCTGGATAAGGTGAATGGGATAAAAGGATGGACATGTGGGCTGGGCACGGTGGCTCACACCTGTAATCCCAGCACTTTGGGAGGCCAAGGTAGGAGGATCACTTGAGTCCAGGAGTTCAAGACTAGCCTGGGCAACATAGTGAGCCCCCATCTCTCTCTTTTTTTTTTTTTTTTTTGAGACGGAGTCTTGCTCTGTCACCCAGGCTGGAGTGCAGTGGCGCGATCTCGGCTCACTGCAAGCTCCGCCTCCAGGGTTCACGCCATTCTCCTGCCTCAGCCTCTCCAAGTAGCTGGGACTACAGGCGCCCGCCACCACGCCCGGCTAATTTTTTTTTTGTATTTTTGGTAGAGACGGGGTTTCACCGTGGTCTCGATCTCCTGACCTCATTATCCGCCCGCCTTGGCCTCCCAAAGTGCTGGGATTACAAGCGTGAGCCACCGCGCCCGGCCGCCCCCATCTCTTAAAAAAAAAAAGGATGGACATGTTATGCTATAAGAAGGGTTCATTCCTGATTTGTTTGTTCATTTAGTAAACAGTCACTGGATCTCTGTTCTATAGCAGGCCAGTGCTAGGGACATAAATATGAATGAGACTTGTTTGCTGCTCACAGGAGATCTCAGACCAGTGAAAATACATCCTGATAACATATCATTACGGTTTTGATGGAAGGGTGTACTGCGGTAGTTCCTGGTGTGGAGTGAGAATCAGTAAAGCTTCATAGAGGACAGGACATTTGAGCTGGGTTTTGAAGGATGAGTAGGAGTTTTCCAGGTAGAGAGGTAGTTTGAGTGCAGGAGTACAGCAGAGTCATAGTAGTGTAGAAGAGCGGAATGTGTGTTTGGGAACGATGAAGCCTAATGTGGCTGGATTTGTAAAGGAGAAAGGCAGCGGAGGGAAGTTGGGATGTTGAAGGTCATGGTAGAGAGGTTGGACTTTTTCTGAGGCAGCAGGGAGCATGGAGAGTTAAGCAGAGGGATGATATTTTGCTCCTGGCCAATTTGGAGGATGAACTGGAAAGGGAGAGGCCAGAGGGGTCTTGCAGTTGCTCAGGAGAGTGTAGATGCTCCAGAAGTGGCAGGGTACTTCAGGATAAGTGGATTCAAGGGACAATAAGGAGGAAAGACAGGACATAGCTACCAGGTGGGTGTAGGGGGGATGGAAAGGGAAGAGGTGGGCATGACGTCAGAGTTTCCTCTTGGGCAAACTGGTGGGATCTTTCACTGGAATGGAGAACAGTAAAGGGGATCTGGCTTGGAGTGGGAGAAGCTGAGTTTTTTTTGATGCTGAGTTTTGTTGAATGAGTTGACATCCATGGAACACCCTCCACCCATCCTGCCTACAAGTACTTACTGAGCCCAAATTGTGGGTCAGGCAGTATCAGACACTGAGATACAGTGGCAAAGAGACGAGGCTCAGCCTTCATGGGGCTTATGTACTGGGAGAGAGTTAGACACTCCTCAGGGGAGCTGTCCAGTTGGCTGTTCGGAACAGACGCTTGGGAGAGAGGTTCAGAGAGAGGTCGTGAATCACTTGAACCTGGGAGGCGGAGGTTGCGGTGAGCCGAGATCATGCCACTGCACTCCAGCCTGGGAGACAGAGCGAAACTCTGTCTTAAAACAAAACAAAAAACCAAAAAACAAACAAACAAAAAAACAAAAAAAAAGAGAGAGAGAAAGGTCGAAAGCATGCTTGGGGCTCAGGGACTCGTCTCCATCACCTCCAGCCTCCACCAGCAAGCCAGTGGGGAAGGAGCTCTTGGTTCCTTGTGGGGACTAGCAGCGCTCTATCCAGAAGCAGGACCCTGTGAGAACGCTGGCGGGGCAGGCAACCCCTTCTCCCCGCTTCCAGTCAGAACCCACCTGATCCCAAGGGTGGGTGCCTGGAGCCAGGGCCCAGGCCAGGCTGACCTCCCCTCCCCCGGTCGTCCAGGCTAGGGAAGTTTGCTGTTTTCGTCTATGCCAAGATGGCTGAGCTGCAGGTGCGGGACCTGAGCCTGAAGCTGCAGGGCATCCCTGGCCATGTGTTCCTCCTCCAGCTCCTCCATGGGCAGCACATGAAGCACCAGTTCCTGCTGAGGGCCCGGACAGAGTGAGTGGGCCTGGGTATGGGGAGAGAGGAGGCTCCCCCTCCCCATGACGGGCACCCCTGGGACATCCTGGCCTTGTTCCTCCCCAAGTGCTCAACTCTTCCCTGACTTGGGCAGGACAGAGGGGCAGAGGGAAGGGCTGGAGGCCAGAGCAGGGGTGCCTGCCCCACAGGTGATGTCAGGGGACTGCCACCTCCTCCTCAGCCTCTGGGCATCTCTTGGATGTAAACCTCCACACCCTGCTATCTCTGGCTTCAGGACTGTGGCATTAGGAAGGATGGGGGTAGGGCTGGCATCCAGGGGGTTCTGGGCCTGTTATGCTCAGAGCTGGGTGGGGCACAGGCTTGGGAACAGGGTTGGGGGGTGGGCCCTGGGGTGGGGCAGACACGACCTGAGTCCTAGGCCTGGACATCATGTCCGGCTCCCCCAGCCTTGGTTTCAGCACCCTGCCCTGGGCAACTGCGCTTTGCATGTTGTGACAACTCAGCTTCCCCCTTCCCTAGAAGTGAGAAGCAGCGATGGATCTCAGCCTTGTGCCCCTCCAGCCCCCAGGAGGACAAGGAGGTCATCAGTGAGGGGGAAGGTAGTAGCTCATCCCTGCTGCTTACATCCCTGGGCAGGACCCTCGCCCGCTCTCCTCCCCTCCCATCCTGGGTGCTGTGTTGCTGGCAGGGCTATGGGGAGAGAGATCAACTTCTGGGGCAGTCAGGGGTAGCTCTGAGGAACCTCGAAGGCTGGGCAGAACTTACATAGCACAGGTGGACTCTGTGTCCACAGGCACATCCTGGAGATCACAAAGCCTTCGTAGCCTCCCATGTCACCCCTGTTTTACAAGTTAGAAGAGAGGTTCAGAGATAAATGGACTTGTGTAAGTTCACCCAGCCAGTAAGTAGCAGAGCCGAGACCAGAGCCCGGGTCTGTCTCCATCTTTGCGTCAGTTGCAAACAAGACAAGAAGCAGCCGGAGCCAGGGTATGAGGGGTGGTGGGGGTAGTGGTGGCAGGTGAGGGATCTGCTCAGTTGGAATAAAGGTTTCTCCTGTGGTGTGAAGTGAGGCTGGTAAGCCAGGGCGCAACCTAATCATAGAGAGCCTTCCTATAGTGGCCCTAGGGAGCTATTGAAGGTTTGTTTGGGGTGTTTTTGAGACAGGGTCTTGCTCTATTGCCCAGGCTGGAGTGCAGTGGCATGATCATGGATCACTGTAGTCTCAGCCTCCTGGGCTCAAGTGATCCTCCTGCCTTAGCCTTTTGAGTAGTTGGGACCACAGGTATGCACTACCACACCTGGATACCACACCTTTATTTTTATTTTTTGTAGAGATAGGGTCTTGCTATGTTGCCCAGGCTGGCCTCAAACTCCTGGACTCAAGCAATCTTTTCCCTTCAGCCTCCCAAAGTGCTGGGATTACAGGCATGAGCCATCGTGCCTGGCTTATTGGAGGCCTTTATTTATTTTTTTGGAGACACAGTTTTACTCTGTACCCCAGGCTGGAGTGCAGTGGTGCAATCTCGGCTCATTGCAACCTCCACCTCCCAGGTTCAAGCAATTCTTATGCCTTAGCTTCCCGAGCAGCTGGGATTACAGGCACTTGCCACCACGCCCGGCTTTTTTTTTTTTTTTTTTTTTTTTTTTTTTGAGACAGAGTCTCACCCTGTCGTCCAGGCTGGAGTGCAATGGCACAATCTCAGCTCACTGCAACCTTCACCTCCCAGGTTCGAACAATTCTCCTGCCTCAGCCTCCCAAGTAGCTGGGATTATAGGCGCCTGCCACCACGCCCAGCTAATTTTTGTATTTTTAGTAGAGGCAGGGTTTCACCATGTTGACTATGGCTGGTCTCGAACTCCTGGCCTCAAGTGATTCACCTGCCTCAGCCTCCCAAAGTGCTGGGATTACAGGTGTGAGCTACTGCTCCCAGCCTTAATGGAGGCTTTTGAACAGAGGAGTTAGGGCTGAGCTTTAGGTAGTAAAGGGAAAGAAAGGGCACTCGTGCCCACTGAGCGCCTGCCATAGGCCAGGCCCAAGGCTAGGGGCTTTGTATTCGCATTAAATCTAATTTAATCCTCATGGCAACCCTACTAGGTAGACATTTTTCATATCTGAGAAAACTGAGGCTCAGAAGGTGAAGTAAATTGGTCACACAGCCAGTAAGTGGCAGAACTGGGATTCAAGCGAGGTCTGGCCCCTCAGTCTGTGGCTTTGGATGCTACCAGTCCACCTGGTCTAATGAAAAGAGCTGAGGGCCAGGAAGGGGGTAGACGCTCTGGCTTGAGCTAGGAGTCCCACCTGGGCTGGGGGTAAGCTCCCTACTCCCAAATGGTCAGGGGAGGTCCCTGGGAATTAACATTTGACCCCTGAAGGATGAGGAGAGGTTGTCACGAAAAGATCCGGGGAAGAGCATCTGGAGGAAGAGCCAGCGCAAAGGCCCTGGGGCAGGAGGGAGCTTAGAGTGAGGAACAGCAGGGAGGCTGGTATGGCTGGAGCTTTGTGAGCGAGTAGGGAGGGAAAGTGGAGGGGAGAAGACGATGCTAGCAGGGGACTATGCCAGACCATGAAGGGCCTTGTAGGGCCTAGGGAGGACTTTGGATTTTCTTCTAAGAGGATTGGGAAGCCCTGGAGGGCTTTAAACAGGGGAGTGATGCAGCTTGAATCCCATTTGGGAAGGATGGGCCAAAGGAAGCACCAGAGCGATGTTAGGGGCGCATTGCAGGGCCATTACTGTTTTCTGTGGGGTATCGGGGGACAGTTGGACGTTGGGGTCTGAAGGTCAAATGCAAGGTGTTGGCTTGAGCTGGGGAGGGGACAGCCCTTGGTATAGAGGCAGAAACCGAAGCTGGGAGGGACTGGATTAATCCTGCACTTGTGTTTAGGGCAGGAGAGGAGATAGGCCAGGGTGGGCAGAGGGTACACATGCTTGAATGTGGGCTTGTGGCATGGGAGTGGCAGAGGAATAGAAGCCTCAATGGCCACCTTCCCACCCCCTTACTTCCTCCTACTGCCCCTCCCTGCCCTACCCATGCTCCTGCCCTGCCATCCTGCCCTTGGGACTCCCTGAGCCTCCCTTGGGCTGTCAGATTGCCCCCAGGTTCAATGTGTTAGGACATACAAGGCATTGCACCCAGATGAGCTGACCTTGGAGAAGACTGACATCCTGGCAGTGAGGACCTGGACCAGTGACGGTGAGGGGGCCTCCTGGGAAAGTCTCCCTGATGGGGCTTGGGTGGGCAGGAGGTGGCTAGATGACTAAGATATCACAGGGAAAGGTTCTGCAAGTGTTGATCTGCCACAGCATGTGGGAATCAGGTTAGACGAGAGGAAGAACTTCCTGCTTGTAAAGATATAGGATTGAGAGTGATGGGGGACAGTGGGAAATACCCTTTCAGAGGATATCAGGAAAAACAGGTCAGAAGTTCATCTACAAGACAGCTCAAGACAGGGTCCTTCCTGGAGCTGAGAGATGCTGAGATGATGTCACCGTGGCCCCAAGGGTGCAGACAAAGCTTGCATCAGGGCTGAGGTGTTCCCTTCCAGGCCTGGCCCTGGTGCCCCTTTGATGCTGTTGTTCTTGGCCTATGTGTCCCTAGGCTGGCTGGAAGGGGTCCGCCTGGCAGATGGTGAGAAGGGGTGGGTGCCCCAGGCTTATGTGGAGGAGATCAGCAGCCTCAGCGCCCGCCTCCGAAACCTCCGGGAGAATAAGCGAGTCACGAGTGCCACCAGCAAACTGGGGGAGGCCCCTGTGTGATGGGCAGCCATGGCCTGGGACCCCACCTCCATGCCTGGCTCCTGGAGGGGCCTGCAGTGTCTCCATGCCCCAAGCTGCTCCTGCTGGCACTTCACTTCTGTGGCCTTGGCATTGAGGGCACAGGCTAGACACAGGAATGGGGGCACCTCCAGAGGGTCTCTCCGTCCTCATGCTCCTCAGTATCCACACTTCAAGGCCAAGGGTAGTTTCTTCCTCTGACATGGGGACCATAACAGGTGATCACTGATACCTGGCAAAGACTGGGGCCCTCTCCTTTCTATGTCCTCAATCCTGCCTGACTCTTGGTCCTTCTGGCAGGGACCTGGCTGGGGAACGTTCTGGTGCTGATGGTGCTGGGACGTGTATGTATATTTATATATATCTGGGGTCTTGTCTACCACCTCCCCTGGTCAGAGCCCGAGTGGGTGCTGGTTGCTCTGTCTTGTCTGTAAATAAACTCCTGTCATGCCTTTGCTTGGAGTCTGTGATCCATCTGATGCTGCCCCACCCCCGCAGTCCTATTTTCCCAGCTAAAGACCAGGAGAGTCTCCAACTGGCTCCCAACTGGGGCTTTTCATTTCTCTAGAGTTCACCTCTGAGCTGTAAGGGTGACCAGGGGGCAGGGGGACCATTGTGTATCAGCTAGGCTGCTTTCGGCTGCAAGTAACAAAATGTCAGATACAAATAGGCTTAAACATTAAAGAGATTTGATTAGTTCTTTATTTGTTTCCTGTGGCTTCTATAACAAAATTACTACAAACTGAGTGACTTAAAACAATATTTTCTTCTCTCACAGTTCTGGAGGCCGAGTCCAAAATCAGCAGCACTGGGCCCACACCCAGGGGCTGTACTCCCTCCCGGGGCTGGAGGGGAGAGTGGTTCCTCACCTCTTGCTGCTGGTGGCTGCGTTCCTTGACTTGCAGCCGTATCACCCTGATCTCTACCTCCGTGGTCACATTGCCTTCTCTGTGTGTCTATACCAAATTTCCCTCTGCCTCCCTCTGATAAACAAGTGATTGCATTTCAGGCCCACCCAGATAATCTTCCCATCTCATAATCCTTAATTTAAATCACATCTGCAAAAACCCTCTGCGCCCCCCCCCCCAACTTTTTTGTCATATGAGGTAACATTCACGGGTTCCAAGGACTAGGGCATGGATGTCTTTTGGGGGCCATTTTCCAGCCCAAGCTGGAGTGCAGTGGCGCAATCTTGGCTCACTGCAACCTCCGCCTCCTGGTTCAAGTGATTCTCCTGCCTCAGCCACCTGAGTAGCTGGGATTACAGGTGTCTGCCATCATGCCCGGCTAATTTTTATATTTTTAGTAGATATGGGGTTTCACTATGTTGGCCAGGCTGGTCTTGAACTCCTGGCCTCAAGTGATCCACATGCCTCGGCCTCCCAAAGTTCTGGGATTATAGGCATGAACCACCATGCCCAGCCCCTCCCACAGTTCTTGTCACTGAGAAGTATAGAACCACTGCAGGCTTCAGGCAAGGCTTGATCCAGTGGTTCAATGATGTCACTGAGGACCCAGATCTTTCCATTTTTCTACTCTGTTGCCCTTGGTGTTGGCTTTATCCTAAGGCTTCCAGGGGCTTCTTCATTCACATCAAACATAGAATAAGAGAATTGTCCTTGTCTCAGCCTTCCCAGAGTCCTGGGATTCTCTCTGATTGGATCAGCTTGGCTCACATGGCTACCTCTGGGCTGATCATGGCGGTGCGGATGGGCCTAGCCTAAGTCCTGTGCTCTATCCCTGGAGCCAGGCTGGGGAGTTGTCTTCCCTGGAATCCCGTGGATCCCCAAGTGGAACGTGGCTGCTGCAAAGGAGGGGCAGGTGCTGGAGAGGCCACTGCTTATTACATCACCCAAAAGAGTGGAAGGGCCTGGGAATAATGAACTTGGAGATGTGAACACCTGTGGGGATGGGAGCATCCTTCAACCCTCCAAAGGAGGTCATGGAGCAAAGAAAACAGGTGAGTCAGGGCGATCCAGAGGGCAAACTTGGGACAGGTGGGGAGAAGCTCAGATCCATGAGGAAGTCTCTGGGAATGACTTTCTATCATGGTGTAGTATAGGGACGGAGGAGCATGTGGGCTTAGGAAGCAGACACATTGGATTTTTTTTTAATTTTTTTATTTTTTAGACAGGGTCTTGCTCTGTCGCCCAGGCTGGAGTGCAGTGGTGCAATCTCAGCTCACTGCAACCCCTGCCTCCCGGGTTCAAGTGATTCTCCTGCCTCAGCCTCCCGAGTAGCTGGGATTATAGGCGTGTGCCACCGTACCTGGCTAATTTTTGTATTTTTAGTAAAGACGGGGTTTCACCATGTTAGCCAAGCTGGTCTCAAACTCCTGACCTCAGATGATCCACCCACCTCAGCCTCCCAAAGTGCTGGGATTACAGGCGTGAGCTACTGCGCCCAGCCTCCAGCCTTGAATTTGAATTCTGCTTCTGACATCTATATCCCATGTGATTTTAAAAAATAAACTTTTTGTTTTGGAATACTTTTAGGTTTATAGAACAGTTGCAACAATGGTACAGAAAGTTCCATCCACCCCTTTCACAACTTCCCCCATTGTTAGTGTCTTATGTGACTATGGTACATTAGTCAAAACTAAGAAACCAACACTGGTACACTGCTATTAACTCAACTCCAGACTTGATTCAGATTTCACCAGTTTTCCCACTAATGTCCTTTTCTGTTCCAGGATCCAATCCAGGATCCCACATTGCGTTTACTTGCCGTGTCTTCGTCTTCTCTGGTCTGTGACAGTTTCTCAGTGTTTCCTTGGTTTTCATGACCTTGACAATTTCAGAAGTTCTGGTCTGTGGACTATCCCTCAATTTGGGTTTATCTGATGTTTTTCTCATGACTAGCCAGGAGTTATGGGTTTGGAGGAGGAATACCACAGAGGTAAATACAGTGCGCTGCTCATCACGTGATGCCAGGAGGCACGCAATGTCCACGTGACTCGTCTCTGGCAATGCTAGCCTTGATGACTTGGTGAAGGTGGTGTCTGCCAGATTTTTCTTTTATGAAGTTACTCTTTTTCCTCTCTCTTCTCTTCCTTTCTTTCCTTTTTTTTTTTTTTTTTTTTTTGACGGAGTCTCGCTCTGTCGCCCAAGCTAGAGTGCAGTGGCGCGATCTCGGCTTACTGCAAGCTCTGCCTCCTGGGTTCACGCCATTCTCCTGCCTCAGCCTCCCGAGTAGCTGGGACTACAGGTGTCTGCCACCACGCCCAGCTAATTTTTTGTATTTTTAGTAGAGATGAGGTTTCACTGTGTTAGCCAGGATGGTCTCGATCTCCTGACCTCGTGATCCGCCTGCCTTGGCCTCCCAAAGTGCTGGGATTACAGGCGTGAGCTACCACGTCCAGCCTCTTTCCTTCCTTCCTTCCTTATTTCCTTCCTTCCTTCTTTCTTCTCTTTTCTTTCCTTTCTTTCCCTCCCTTCCTTCCTTCCTTCCTTCCTTCCTTCCTTCCTTCCTTTCTTGCCTTTCTTGCCTTTCTTCCCTTCCTTCTTTCTCTCTTTCTTCCCTTCCTCCCTCCTTTCCTCCCTCTCTTTCTCTCTTTCTCTGGCTTTCTTTTTGAGACAGAGTCTGGCTCTATTGCCTAGGCTGGAGTGCAGTGGTACAATCGTGGCTCACTACAACCTCTGCCTCCCAGCCTCAAGCCATCCTCCCACCTCAGCCTCCCGAGTAGCTGGGACCAGAGGCACATGTCACCACACCTGGCAAAATTTTTTTTTTGTAGAGTTGAGGTTTTTCCGTGTTCCCCAGGCTCATCTTGAACTCCTGGGCTCAAGTGATCTGCCTGCCTTGGCCTCCAAAGTGATGGGATTACCTGTGTGAGTCAGTTTTTTTAATTTTAATTTTTTGTAGACAAGAGGTCTTGTTGTATTGCCCAGGCTGGTCTTGAACTCCTGGTCTCAAACAATTCACCCTCCTCAGCCTCCCAAAGTGCTGAGATTGGCCAGGTGTGGTGGCTCATGCCAGTAATCCCAGCACTTTGGGAGGTTGAGGCGGGCAGACACCTGGGTCAGCCTTGGGCAACCGTGAGACTCTGTCTCAAAACAAAACCAAAACAAAAAAGAAAACAAAGTGTTGGGATTTCAGACATAAGCCACCATGCCTGGCCAACTATTTTATTTTTATTTTTTGTAGAGATGAGGTGTCACTGTGTTGCCCAGGCTGGTCTTGAACTCCTGGGCTCAAGCGATCCACTCACCTCAGCTTCCCATGAGGTTGAAATGAGCCACCATGCCCAGCCCCCTTTTCAAATTCTGTTCTTTGGAAGCAATTTGAGCCCACATTCAAGTTGGCGGGGGCAGATATACTTGGGGCCAATTATTTGGAATTCTTCTGTAAGGAAGTTTTATTCCTTTCCTTCCATGTATTTGGCTAGTCATTTACAGTCATGCATTGCTTAACGGTGGATACACTCAAAGAAAGCACCGTTAGGCAATTTGGTCATTGTGAGACCATGGAGGAGCCTGCTACACACTTAGGCTATGTGGTGTAGCCTACGGCTCCTGGTAACCTGTGCTGCATGTTACTGTACTGAACACTGTAGGCACGTTACTGTACCGTAACACAGATCACTAGGCAATAGGAATTCTTCAGCTCCGCTGTAACTTTATGGAACCACCATCATCTATGCGGTCCATTGTTGACTGGCAATGTAGAATGTCGTTATGCAGCATATGACTGCATTTCTATCAGCATGGACCTCTGCATTTATTATTTTATTTTATTTTACATTTTATTTTATTTTATTATTTTATTTTTTGAGACAGAGTCTCACTCTGTCACCAGGCTGGAGTACAGTGGCGTGATCTCGGCTCACTGCAACCTCCGCCTCCCAGGTTCAAGTGATTCTTCTGCCTCAGCCCCGAGAGTAGATGAGATTACAGGAGTGCACCACCACGCCCGGCTAATTTTTGTGTTTTTAGTAGAAATGGGCTTTCACCATGTTGGCCAGGCTGGTCTCGAACTCCTGACCTCAGGCGATCCACCCGCCTCTGTCCCCCAGAGTGCTGGGATCACAAGCATGAGGCACCGTGCCCAGACTGTTATTTTATTTTTCAGATGGTTCCAGCTTTGGCTATTAGGAACTCTTTTAGATGAGCTCCTGTGTCTGTTTGACATGCCCCCATCTTTCTGTTTTTTGAGCATTTCCTTTCTTTCTTGAGCTGCAAGATGTTCGGAATCATCTTGCATTTTTTCCTGCCTCAGTGCTAGAATCAGCCATTTCTCCAAGGAGGGTGATTCTTTTATTTTAGAGACTGGGTGTGCTTATTGCTGCTGAGGTGTCACTGCTTCTAGGCCTCTCATCAGACAGAGGTGGGAAAAATATATATATATATATGTATATATACACACGCACACACATACATATATTTATATATGCGTATACATATAGACACATATAAATATATATAAGTATATAAATATACATGTATACATATGTTAATATATAATATATACTTACATATAATATGTATACATATATAATATATACGTGTGTGTGTGTGTGTATGCACCATGTGATTTTTAGGCAAGACACCAAGTCTCTTTAAAGCCTCTTTAAGGCTCCAAGCCCCATCTGCAAAATGGGGATGGTGATAATGTTTCCTGCCTCATGGAGCCACCATGAAATGAAGTATGTAAGTGGTTGACACAGTGTCTGGCCCATAATTAGTCACGAGAAGTGGTGGCTTTTATTGTGTCAGAGCTGCACAGCCAGAGCCTGGGGGCCCTTTCGAGGTGGGGAGGCCCCTGTCCCCTGAGGATTGAAGGAACTCAGGCAGTCTGGGAATGGGATTCCTATACTGAGTAGAGACCAAGGGGCCTGCGTGTTTCTTCCAGTGCTGAGTCTGCCTGAAGAGCGCCCAACTTGGCAGCAGCTTGGCAGAGCAGAGGAAACAGGCCGTCCTGCATTCAGCCTGCCCTGGCACATCTGGAATCTGGCGGACACCTGAGTCTGGGTTAAACTGCTGGGGGCCAGGGGGCTGGCTTTGGGGCTGTGCTTCAGGCAAGGAGGCCAGGAGGCCAGGGCTGCTCACTGGGCCCACTTTCCTCATTCCCCACCTGCTCCCTGCCACCTGCCCAGGGGTAGATCCGGGCCAGGCATCTCCGGGGAGCCCCTCTCTCAGTGGTGCCTACCTCTGCCCATCATGCCCTGCCCTGGTAGGGCTTTGGCCAAGGACCCAGGCCCTGCCCTGCTTGCCACAGAAGGAGGAGGAAGCTGGGGGGTGGTATCTGCAGGCCAGGACCTGGAGACGGCGTCTGGGGTGGGAGTTTTGGCCCCTGAGGCTGTCTGCCCAGCCAGTCTCCAATCCTTCAGGAGCTCCTCCCCACCCAGTGCCCATGCCCTTCTCTGCAGCGACCCTGCTCTGCAGAGACTGCAGGGACCCTGCTACCCCTCCTCATTCCTCCTGGTCCCCAAACTCTGAGCTTATTGTTTAGAAGATGTTGTCCTGAAATGAAACTGTTGAGAAAGAAACTTATTTGATTGTTCATTTTCAGGGCACACTGAGGTTTCATGTGAATCAGTGAGCCCTGGCTTCAGCCCAGCAGGCACTTCAGCTCTGGGGCAGACAGTGTGGCTCGCTTCTTTGTTGATGTCCTCCCTCCCTCCCTCCCTTCCTTCTTTTCTTCCTTCCTTTCTTCCTTCTCCTTCCTTCCTTCCTTCATTCCTTCCTTCCTTATCCTTCCTTCCTTCCTTCCTTCCTTCCTTCCTTCCTTCCTTCCTTCCTTCCTTCCTTCCTTCTCCTTCCTTCCTCCTTCCTTCCTTCCTTCCTTCCTTCCTTCCAACTTCCTAACTTCCTCCCTCCCTCCCTCCCCTCCTTCCCACTTCCTAACTTCCTCCCTCCCTCCCTCCCTCCCTCCCCTCCTTCCCTTCTTTTTTCTTGCTCTGTCGCCCAGGCTGGAATTCAGTGGCACGATCTCAGTTCACTGCAACCTCCACCTCCTGGGTTCAAGTGATTCTTGTGCCTCAGCCTACCGAGTAGCTGGGACTACAGGCGTCCACCACTATGCCCAGCTCTCTTTCCATCTTTCCAATCCCCTTCATTCTCCTCTCTGATCGTGTCACCTATGGACCAAGGAACATCAGCAGCATCCCCATCCTTGGTGACACTCCTTAACGGTGAGACAGACAAGTAAACAGGTGAAGTGCAGGGCCCCACACAGAGTGTTGTCAGGATGTGGGGCAGCAGGAATTCTACACTGTTGGTGGGGTGTGAATTGGCACAGCTACTTTGGAAAACAGCTTGGCTGCATCTGCAAAAGCTGAACATGTCTACGCTATGACCCAGACATTCCACTGCCTTCTTTGGTATACACCCAACAGAAATGGGTACATATGTGCCCCAAAAGACCTGAATTAGCATGTTTTTAGCAGTATTATCCATTAATAGCCAAAATGCTAGAAGCTACCCAAATGCTCATCATCAATAGTAAAATGAAAATCCTGGTATATTCACACAGTGGAACACTGCACAGTCATGAGACTAAACCATCTACAACTACAAGTACTGTCTGTGTCTGCATGAGCGAATCTAGACTGAACGTGAGAGAAGCCAGACACCAAAAAAAAAAAAAAACAACAAAAAACCAACAAAACAAATTAGTTGATTTGCATAAAGTACAAAACCAGGCAGACTAATTGATGGATCGAGGTCAGGGTGGGGAGCGCCTGCAGCTGAAGTAGTGACTGCTTACGGAGGGACTGCCGATGCTGCTTCCACAGGGCTGTGCACTTCGGGGCAGTCTATCAGGCTGGGCGCCTAAGATCTGTGTGCTTTTCTGCATGGGAGTTAAATTCAGCTGAAAGCTTACACAGTGCAAACTGCGGGCTGTGGGGGCACAAATAAGGGAGCAGCCTGTCCTCACTGGCGGTCAGGGTGGGCTTCCTGGAGGTGGTGCCACTGAAGCGGCATCCTGAGAGCTGAAATGGTGACAGGAGGGGGACAGTGCAGAGCCGAGTGGCCACTCTGGGATTCCTTGTTGATCCATGTGGTGACCTGTTTTCTCTTGTCTCCCCCACTGGACCGTGAAATCCATGAAGAAAGGGCCTCTGGCGGTCTTCCCAGTGCTGTGGCCTCATTGCCAACTGCCATGCCTGGAACCCAGGAGCAGCTCAGTGAATATTTGTTGCTGGGTCTGAGCCTGGCTCTGCATGAACCCTGAGCCCGAGCTCATAACTGCCTCTCAGACCCGCTCTGCTTCCAAGTCCCACCCCAGCTCTCTTCCCTCCTTTGAGCTACTTGGTGCCAGTGTGGTAGGGTGGAGGGTGAGGGTGCCCTCGGGCTGGGCTGTGGGTGGGGCTGCCCCATTTAGGCTGAGACTGCCCTGGGCACCAGGAGACCCACTGGGCCGCTCTTTTTTTTTTTTTTTTTTTTTTTTTTTAAGATGAAGTCTCACTCTGTCGCCCAGACTAGAGTGCAGTGGCACTATTCCGGGTCACTGCAACCTCTGCCTCCTGGGTTCAAGCAATTCTCCTGCCTCAGCCTCCTGAGTAGCTGGGATTACAGGTGCCCACCACAATGCCCAGCTAATTTTTGTAATTTTAGTAGACATGGGGTTTCACCATGTTGGTCAGGCTGGTCTTGAACTTCTGACCTCAAGTGATCTGCCCCCCTCAGCCTCCCAAAGTGCTAAGATTACAGGTGTGAACCACTGCACTTGGCCTCGCTTGGCCACTTTTGTCACCCTGACCGGGATTTGAATCTGGGTTCGCTCTCACTTCCTGTCCCCAAGTGTGCCTTCCCCTTCCCAGGGCCCCACTCTCCCAGCGTGTGTCTCCCCCAGATTGTATTTCTGATGCTACTGGGAGAAAGAACTAAAATAAATGGGCTGACATTGCAGCAAGAGGGACTCTGGTGGGACTTAAGGCAGAGTTTGCCAACTGTGGGAACTGTCTCAGACACCTGGGCGAGTGGAGGGAGTGGAGTTAGGGAATTTCTTCCCCTGAGCAGCGTGAAGAACTGGACGAACAGTCATCTGCTTGGGTGGGGCACAGCGGGGTGGAGAGAGTGACCTTTGGAAGCCACTCTCAAGCTCTTGGCTCATGAGCTGCCCTGAGGGTTGGGAGCTGGTCAGGAAGGAGGAAGGGGTGAGCTATTGGGTCTAGCGTTTCGGCTGCTGGAAGGGTGTGGGAGGAGGAGAAGAGGGGCATGGGAGGAAGAGAAGAGGGGCACTGAAGGAGGCAGAAACCAGGCCTGCTTTACTTAAATGAGGCAATAGGATTTTGGGGATTGGAAGGTTCCTTAGAGTTTCCAAAGCAGGGTGTGGGAAAGTCCAGCACCAGGTTTGGAGGCAGGTGGACCTGGCTTGAGTCTTGCTTTAACTTACAAGCCATGATGCTCTAGGCAAGCTGCTTCCCCTCTCTGAGCCTCAGTTTCCTCATCTGGTAAATGGGCATGATAATGCAGCTAAAAGAAGGTGATTACTTGGAAAAGGACTTTGGAAAAAGCCCTATGCAAAGGGGAGTTGATCTCCCGGGACAGACTGGCCAAGGATTAGTGTGTAACGACAGCCATGTTATTCTCTCCAACCCAAGTGCCAGGTGTTAGGCCTTTTACCAGCCACCTAAATTCCAGAAGCGTATATTTTGGAGGCCAATTTAGTTCAATAGATGTTTTTTTTTTGTTGTTGTTGTTGTTTGTTTTTGACAGAGTCTCATTCTGTCGCCCAGGCTGGAGTGCAGTGGTGTGATCTAGGCTCACTGCAATCACCACCTCCTGGGTTCAAGCGATTCTCAAGTCTCGGCCTCCTGAGTAGCTGGGATTACAGGCATGTGCCAACGTGCTTGGCTGTTTTTTGTATTTTTAGTGGAGATGGAGTTTCACCATTTGCCCAGGCTGGTCTCAAACTCCTAAGCTCAAGCAATCCTCCTACCTCGACCTCCCAAAGTGCTGGGGTTACAGGCATGAGTCACAACGCCCGGCCAGGTGTTAGGTCTTTTAATCCTTACGAGAACCCTATTTTTGTCACCCCGTTCCACAGATGAGGAGTCTGAGGCTCAAGGAAGTGACGTGACTTGCCCAAGGTCACATAATCAGTTGGAACTTGACTAGGGACTTACATTCCCATCTGATTTCAGTCCAGAACCCTGCACTCTGTTTGGTGCAGCCTATGATTGACGGAGAAGGTACTTTGCAAACCATAAAGCAATGAATATCATCATCATCGTCATCATCGTCATTGCCATCATTGTCGTCATCATCATGAGTAGCAGAACAGCATTTTATTTTTTTAGGGCAATTGCGGTTCTACAACGGTAGTAATGGGAGCAGTATGCTTCCCAGCTGAGTCACCAGAGGGCGGCAGAGCCCAGGGCTGGGATAGCGGGGTCCTCCAAGCGCAGCCTGCTCATTCCCTGCGTTCCTGTGGGTTGAGTCCTCCTGAGGCTGGGCTGTGTCTGTGGGGCAGGGGTAGGGAGTAGGGGCAGGGACAGTGGGCTGGGTAGAGGGAAGGGAGGGCACAGAGCCCGGGAGACAGGAGCACATGGCCAGTTCTCGCCTCAGCTGAGAGGGTGCCTAAGTCTGAAACATGCTCAGAGGCTCCAGAGACCACCCCCTGGGTCCTATGATGTCCCAGTCATTCATGTCAAGTTCTTCTTCTTCTTTTTATTTTTCTTATATAAAAATATGAATCACAGAAATAGTTGGTGGTTGTATTTACAATTCGAACTTCATTATCACATGGCACAGTAACTCACGTAATGTATCCATTCTTTATATTGGTGTAATTTTTTTTATGCTTTAATTTCTGGGATACATGTGTAGAACACGGAAGTTTGTTACATAGGTATACACGTGCCATGGTGGTTTGCTGCACCCATCAACCTGTTATCTACATTAGGTATTTCTCCTAATGCTATCCCTCCCCTAGACCCCCATGCCTCCTTTTTTTTTTTTTTTTAAGAGTCTCGCTCTGTCACCCAGGCTGGAGTGCAGTGGCACAATCTCAGCTCACTGCAACCTCTGCCTCCCAGGCTCAAGCGATTCTCTTGCCTCAGCCTCCCGAGTAGCTGGGATTACAGGCATGCACCACCATGCCAGGCTAATTTTTGTATTTTTAGCACAGACGGGGTTTTTCCATGTTGGCCAGGCTGGTCTCTTACTCCTGACCTCAGGTGATCCACCCGCCTCGGCATTCCAAAGTGCTGGGATTACAGGCGTGAGCCACTGCCCCCGGATATGTCAAGTTCTTGACTGAAGGGGACAATAAAAATCACCGCCACTGTGCACTGAGTGTTGTTTACCACTCCATTGGCACCAATTATGCCCTTTAATCCCTGTAACTCCGCTAGGAGCAGGTTCTATTCAACTCAGCCAAACTTTACTAAGAAGGAAATGGAAGCTCAGAGAGAAGTGACTTGCCTGAAGTCACACAGCCAGTAAAAGGCAGAGCTTCTTTGAAACCAGACCCAGTAGACCTAGGCCTACTCCCCGAAGCCCTTGACTATCACATCTTCCCCGACCCCAGCTCTGCAGCGATTCCGCTCAAAGCGTAAGCATGTTCCCCAGCTCCCAGGGTTCTCACAGCAGCTCAAGAGGCTGGAAGTGAAGACACGGAGGAGGTGCCAGTGCTGTACCCGAGCCCACTCAGACGGGCTCTCAGGAGGAGCTCTGACCAGGCCGGGCACAGTGGCTCACACCTGTCATCCCAGCACTTTGGGAGGTTGAGGCAGAAGGATCACTTGAGATCAGGAGTTTGAGACTAGCCTGGGTAACAGAGTGAGACATCATCTCTAAAAAATTTTTTTTTGACCGGGTGAGGTGGCTCACACCTGTAATCCCAGCACTTTGGGAGGCCGAGGCGGGCAGATCACGAGGTCGGGAGATCAAGACCATCCTGGCTAACACAGTGAAACTGTCTCTATTAAAAATGCAAAAAATTAGCCGGGAGTGGTGGCAGGTGCCTGTAGTCCCAGCTACTTGGGAGGCTGAGGCAGGAGAATGGCATGAAACCGGGAGGAGGAGCTTGCAGTGGGCCGAGATCGCACCACTGCCCCCCAGCCTGGGCGACAGAGCAAGACTCTGTCTCAAAAAAAAAAAAAAATTTTTTTTTTAATTAGCCAGGTGTGGTGGTGAGTGACTGTATCCTAGCTACTCTGGAGGCTGAGGTGGGAGGATCACTTGAGCTTGGGAGGTAGAGGCTGCAGTGAGCCATGATCACTCCACTGCACTCCAGCCTGGTGACAGAGCGAGACCCTATCTCAAAAGAAAAAGAAAAAGAAAAAGAGGCCAGGCACGGTGGCTCATGTCTGTAATCCCAGCACTTTGGGAGGCCAAGGCGGGGGGATCATGAGGTGAGGAGTTCGAGACTAGCCATGGTCAACGTGGCAAAACCCCGTCTCTACTAAAAATACAAAAAAAATTGGCTGGGCACGGTGACTCACGACTGTAATCCCAGCACTCTGGGAGGCCGAGGCAGGTGGATCACGAGGTCAGGAGATCGAGACCACGGTGAAACCCCATCTCTACTAAAAATACAAAAACTTAGCCGGGCGTGGTGGCGGGCACCTGTAGTCCCAGCTACTCGGGAGGCTGAGGCAGGAGAATGGCGTGAACCTGGGAGGCGGAGCTTGCAGTGAGCTGAGATTGTGCCACTGCACTCCAGCCTGGCGACAGAGCAAGATTCCATCTCAAAAAAAAAAAAAAAAAAAAATTAGCTGGGCGTGGTGGTGGCCACCTGTAATCCCAGCTACTCGGGAGGCCGAGGTAAGAGAATCGCTTGAACCTAGGAGTCGAAGGTTGCAGTGAGCTGAGATCGTGCCACTGCACTCCAGTCTGGGTGACAGAGCGGGACTTTGTCTCAAAAAAAAAAAAAGAAAAGAAAAGAAAAGAAAAGACTAGTTCTTCCCAGCATTGCACTGGGAAATTCAGGTTGGTGCTGGAAACGGCCATGGTGGAGCGAATATTTACACCTAGAAATCAGCTCCCGCACCCCGGCCCTGGAGTCCACTGAGGCCTGGATTGGGAAGAGATAGGACCGAGAGGCCCAGGGGCCCTCCCTGCTTCCCCACCAGGCTTCAGCTCCTTGGCCAGGCCCTGCTGATGCCTCTGCTCTCCCTTGCCTGGGTGTGGTGTGTGGTGATGAAATTGGTGGAGGCTGAGCCCCAGAACCTATTATCCCTCCAGGGTGTGACAAGTGTCTGTGACTGGCCCTGTGACCTCCCCCAACTGGAGCCTGAGGACGGGGATGCTTCTGAACCCATTCCCTTATTCTTGACCCCCCTCTGGGCAGCCGGATACTTCAGACCAGATTCCATGGAGGCCCTAAGCTGTGCCCCATGGCAGAGTGGCCCTGATACCTCCCAAAGAAGAGTGACAGCAAGTGGTGTCACATAGACCTGCCTAATGCTCGTCTACACCTGCCCCTTCAGGGTGGGGCAAAACAAGGCTCTGCAGACAGCAAGTGGGGACGTGCCCTAAGAGGCTGTGCTGCTTGGTTGAGGTGGTGGCTGGCAGCACTGGTCATGCAGAGCCTTGGTGGCACCATGGACTCAGCGCACAGCTGGCTCAGACTCCTGGATCTGGTGGCTTCTGGGGTCTGGGCAGGTGGGTGGGAGGTTCGTGGGGCACCTGGAGCCAAGTACCTGTGCACTGGCTGTGGGGAGCTGAAGGGCAGGACAGGGTTCCTACACCCCTTTTCCCAAACAGCCAAACAGGTGCCTCCCTCCCTGACACCCCGCACTGCGTCTACTGTTTTCCCAGGAAGAGGCCGATGCACTCGTTGAGTCAGCAGATTGAGGCTGCTGTCACCCTGGCAGCTCCACAGGGTGAGCCTGTTGCTTGCAGGGCCCAGCAGGGCCTG
Organism: Nomascus leucogenys; assembly: GCF_006542625.1. NCBI lineage: Eukaryota > Metazoa > Chordata > Mammalia > Primates > Hylobatidae > Nomascus > Nomascus leucogenys. The sequence continues at coordinate 26,511 of NW_022096824.1, forward strand.
CCCAGGAGCCCCAGAGCTGGCTGGGCTGCCGTTACCCACCCCGTACCATTGTTCCTGCCTGGCGCTTGGCTCTGCTCTAGCTCTCCTCTCCTTCCCCACCCTCTGGCCTAAACATCACCTTATGCCCAAACCCAGCCTCTCTCCAGTTCCACAAATGCCAAACTGGCTCGTCCCTGGGGGTAGGATACAGCATGAGAAGACCTGGATTTGAATTCCAGGACCCCACTGACTGGCTGTGTGGCCTTGGGCAAGTCCCTTACCTCCTGAGCCTCCGTTTCTTCATCAATGAGAGGCAAGTTGTCCTCCCCACCATGTCATGCTGTTGAAAAGGAATCAAGTGCCCAGTGCAGTGCCCAGCCTGCAGGATGTGCTCAAGAAATGGCTTTTGCAGAATGCGACAGACTCTTCCCCAGCGGGACCTGTTCTCCCAGGGCCTGTGGGGAAGGAAGTGGGATCTTCTGCTCAGCCATCTTACATTAATCAGCATGCCAGTCATCATGTTCACACCAGCTCTAATTGTTTGCTGGTGAAATGGGCTCAAGCTTTGGGGCTCTCATCTCAGCCAGCCCGGGGCTCTGGGCTTGGCAGAGCTGATGCATGGAGCAGGTCTGGGGCTCCTGGAATGAATGAGCCTGAAATGTGGACAGGTGCAGTCGGGATGTGGGAGAACCCAGCCTTGGGCAAGTCCCTTTACCTTTACTCAAAGAGGGGAGTGAGTGAGGCTGCCCGGGGTGGGGGGCACTGGCCGGGCAACTGCAGGTGGGGAGGCCTGGCCATCTCTGGAGGAGCTTCTGGTGATGAATTCTGGTCAAAGAGCTCGTCCTAGAGGGTTTGTCCCACACCCTGATTCTGGTCTTAGCACGTGGCCCCTGCTCCAGATAGGTCCTTCTTGTTTGTTTTGGGCTTGAGAGGAATTAATGAAATTGTTAGGGTAATTGGCAGCATGGCGGGCACCGTCCAAGACTGGCAAAGGGGGCTGAGAGACCAAGAGGAGAGAGCCTGGCACATGAGGATTGCTCAACAGATGATGGTGAAGAGGGAGGGGTGTGTAAGTGGCGGATGGCATGTAGGAGCGAATCAGTGAATGAACAGTGAGTGAGTGAGTGACTCAATGAACGCGTAAGCTAGAACCTCAGTAATCGCATTGGCCAACACTAGTGTAGTTCTCACTACATGTGCAACATCGTTCTAAGCACTTCACTTGTAAACTCATTCAGTCCTCTCAAAAACCCTGTGAAGGAGGCACTATGATTACTTTCTGTATTTTTTTTTTTTTTTTTTTGAGTCTCACTCTGTTGCTCAGCCTGGAGTGCAGTGGCGAGATGTCGGCTCACTGCAACCTCCTACTCTGGGGTTGAAGCAATTCTCGTGCCTTAGCCTCCCGAGTAGCTGGGATTACAGGCATGTGCCCCCACACCTGGCTGATTTTTGTGTTTTTAGTAGAGACAGGGTTTCACCATGTTGGGCAGGCTGGTCTCGAACTCCTGACCTCAAGTGATCCGCCCGCCTTCGCCTCCCAAAGTGCTGAGATTACAGGTGTGAGCCACCGCGCCGGGCTGATGAGTACACTTTACAGAGAAGGGACCAGAGGCACAGAGAGGTTAAGTAACTTGTCCGAAGTTACATAGCTGGGAAGTGACTGAGTTCAGACTAGAACCTAGGCAGGCTGGCTCTGTAGTCTCCAGGTACCAAGGACCTTCAGGATTATGAAGAGAGTTCAGAGCGGAGGGGATAGGAGGATGGACTCCCCTTTTGCAGTCTCGGCCTTGAGACTCCAGACTTCATGTCATTCAGTCCGTCATTCATTCATGCTGCATAGTCACTGGTCAGCCGCTCACTCACTCATGCACTGACTGAGCACCAGCTCTGGGAGTGTGAAGGGGTAAAACTCATAAGATTCTCTCCTCCCTGGTCCTAGTTTGCCTTTCAGGGCTCAGTTCAATGCCACCTCCTCCAGGAAGGCCACAGGGCTCTAGGCTTCCCCTGATCTCCCCAGCTAGGCAGTGCTTATGTTCTCAGTTCTTGGAATACAATGGGTGCTCAATAAATGCTTGAGGAGGCATCCTGTTGCCGCTGAGTCTTCTCCTGGGTTCTCGTGGCTTTCCCAGCTCTTCATCCCTTCCTGTCCTCACCCCAGCCAGGATGCTCCAGTGTCTGGACAGAGCCTGGATCCCACCACACCTCCCATGACCTTCCCATCCCACCAGCGTAGTGGAAACTCCCCGGGCACTGGGTCCAGCCGGGGCCACGGTCAGCAGTGCTGGGATTCACCCCTGCCCTGAAAGGGAGGGACCTGGGCCCGCCTGGGCTCAGCAGCCAACAGCAGCCTCTTCCTTCCCTGTCGAAGTGTTTGTTTTCAAATTCCTGAGGCCTGCGTCACCCCCAACCCTGTGTCCGCTGGCCCCGGCTGCCTCTGCTTCCTTCCTCTGCTTGCCAGACCAGGCTGATCTGTGGGGTGGGGCGCCGGGCCAAGCCTCTCCCTCCCATTGCCCACCAGCTAGGGCCAGAGCCTCGAGCTGGCTGACTGGAGAGCCCCAGAGGTTGGTAGGACATGGGATAAGGGAACTCAGGACCCCTCATCCCAGCCCCTCTGGATAGAGCAAGGAAATTCCAAGTCTTTTTGCTCTTCAGGGAGCAGTGCAGGCTGGCGAAGAATCATGGGCTGGTAGCCAGAAGTAGCTATCTTCATCCCAGGTATCTTCTGGGTTAGCTGGGATGGGGAAGTTCTGAGCAGGGCACATTCCCCTAAGCAGGCCTGGTCTGGGCCCAGGAGGCCTGGTGCAGGTCAGAATTCATTCAAGCTCTCTTCCTGGCTGGGAGTCTTTTTTTTTTTTTTTTTTTTTTTTTTTTTTGAGACAGAGTCCTGCTCTGTTGCCCAGGCTGCAGTGCAGTGGCGCGATCTTGGCTCACTGCAACCTCCACCTCCTGGGATTACAGGTGCCCACCACCACACCTAGCTAATTTTTGTATTTTTAGTAGAGATGGGGTTTCACTCTGTAGGCCCGGTTGGTCTGGAACTCCTGACCTCAAGTGATCTGCCCGCCTTGGCCTCCCAAAAGAGCTGGTATTACAGGCATAAGACTTTGCATCCAGCCAGTGCTGGGAGTCTTGAACAACTAGGGCAGTGGGGTGGGTTTCAAACTTGACCTCATGTGCATCAGAATCACCTGGGTGTGTGGTGAAAGGGCAGACTCCCAAGCCCTGGCCTCCGAGATTCTGATTCAGTGGGTCTGGGATCCCAGGGATCTGAAGTTTTGGCTTCCCAGGTGATTCTGCTGCCAGAGGCCCAAACTGTGGAAAGCCAACGCTCAAGAACGTGAATAACACACAGCTGGGCCCAGCTTTCCCACTCACATGCTGCTGACCTTTTAGAGCTGCACTGGCCAGTTCAGTCAGTACTATTTAAATCTAGAGGCCGGGCGCAGTGGCTCATGCCTGTAATCCCAGCATTTTGGGATCCAAGGTGGGTGGATCTCTTGAGGT
>NW_022096825.1:0-11904 GCF_006542625.1 Nomascus leucogenys
AATATAGCTTAAAATTATAAATCTATAAAAAAGTTAAAAAATGTTTTATAGTATATGTTTTTTGAGATAAATATAAAACTTTACTACTTCACTATTTTAAATAAAAACTTATTTTTTGTTTATTATTTTGATTGGAGTGTTGGTTGATATGGATGCCCAGGCAGAAGTTTGCTGCAGGGAGGATCCCTCATGGAGAACCTCTGCTAGGGCAGTGTGGAAGGGAAAAATGGGGTTGGAGCCCCAATACAGAGTCCCTACTGGGGCACTGCCTAGTGGAGTTGTGAGAAGAGGGCCACCATCCTTCAGACCCCAGAATGGTAGATCCACCTACAGCTGGCACCATAGGCCTGGAAAAGCTGGAGACACTCAATGCCAGGCCATGAAAGCAGCTGGGAGAAAGCCACAGGGGCAGAGCTCCTTGAGACCATCGGAACCCACCTCTTGCATCACCATGACCTGGATGTGAGACCTGGAGCCAAAGGAGACCATTTTGGAGCTCTAAAATTTGACCACCCTGCTGGATTTCAGACTTGCATGGGCCCTGTAACCCCTTTGTTTTGGCCAATTTCTCCAATTTGGAATGACTGTATTTACCCAATACCTGTACCCCCATTGTATCTAGGAAATAGCTGGCTTGCTTTTGATTTTATAGGCTCATAGGCAGAAGGGACTTGCCTTGTCTCAGATGAGACTTTGGACTGTGAAGTTTTGGGTTCATGCTGAAATGAGTTAAGACTTTGGGGAACTGTTGGGAAGGCATGATTGGTTTTGAAATGTGAGGACATGAGATTTGGAGGGGCCAGGGGTGAAATGATATGGTTTGGCTGTGTCCTCACCCAAATCTCATCTTGAATTGTACTACCATAATTTTCATGTGTTGTGGGAGGGACCCAGTGGGAGATCATTTGAATCATGGGGCAGTTCCCCATACCCTTCTCATGGTAGTGAATAAGTCTCACAAGATCTAATGGTTTTATCAGGGGTTTCTGATTTTGTATCTTCCTCATTTTCTCTTGCCACCACCATGTAAGAAGTGCCTTTCACCTCCTGCCACTATTCTAGGCCTCCACATCTGTGTGGAACTGTAAGTCCAATTAACCCTCTTTTTCTTCTGAGTCTCAGGTACATCTTTATCAGCAGCATGAAAATGGACCAATACATTGGTATTCCAGTGTTCACTAATTAAAAGAGAAATTCTATTTTACTTGGATGCTATTGAGTAGGTTATAAGAGAATGTGCTGTAGGAAAGTACTAATTACACTAAACTGTAGAGAATTATCATGCATAAACCTATTAGCAGGAAAATTTCTGGCCTGTAATCCAAAACTGGATACAAAACCAAGCGTTCACTCTGGGAAATGTTGATGTTTCACATATTCCTAGTGTTATTGATTCAATACTGATATCTATTACTAGCATATAGTTAATATGCAATTTTAGACAAGATGTCAAAAGTTGTTGAACATAATCATTTGAAAGACAAAATAAGCATTCCTTTTTAAAAAAGGTGTTTAAACATCTGAACATAAAAGTACAATAATAAAAACACCCTTCCTTCTTTCTCCCTCCATCCTATTTTTTATCTCACTTTTCCCTTCCTACTTTCCATCCTGAATTTTATCAAAGTTCAGACTTCAATGAAATATTAGATATTCAGTGAAAGAAAAGTAATCAGTCAGAGTTCAGAGAAGCAGAGCCAGTAGGAGATTATATATACATGTGAGCAATTTTATGTCTTTTGTTGATATAATTATAGGATCCCAAAAAGCCTGCTGGGCAGGGCAGGCAGGAAGGGAAGGTCATGAGCAGGCCGGAAGCCCAGAGGCAGGAGCTAAGGCTTGTTGTCCACTAGTGGGAGGCTCTACTGAGAGAAGGCCTCAGCATACTTAAAGACCTTTCAACGGATTAAATCAGGCCCACACAAGATAATCTCCCTTTTTTATAAGTCAACCAATTAGAGTATTAATCTCATTCATAAAATTCCTTCACAAAGACATAGATCAGTGTTTGAACCGAATAACTGGAACAAGGTATATGTAGCTAACAATGGCTTGCTGCTCCCTTTAGTTCTCCAAGTGTCTTGAGTCCCTGCGAACCCACCCTAAACATACTTGGAGGGGATTTCTTGGCGCTGTGGTTCAGACTATTCAGGTGACACATCAACAGCCATCATATAAAATGCATTGATTTTTCTCAGAAGTTAATAGATCTGATTCCTAAGTGGAAGAATATTTGCCATAAATACACAGACAAGATGATAATGGAGATCTTATGAGAAACCAGGCAATTATAGAATTGACCTATCTCACCAGTACCATGAACAAAAATCACAACAAAAAGTCCTCTTCTGACTATTAATGAAGCAGAAATTAGGGAACACCAAGACTTAAGAGTTTTTTTAAATCCTACTCATGTTTTTTAATCAAGGATGAACATCTTTCCCTAAGGTCCACTAGAAAATTTCCTTTTTCTTCAGTAGACTTTAAAGAGCAGTTCAGTTTCACCAGTAAAATTGTGCACAACATAGTGTTCGCATATACACCCCACCCCCCACCAACCCTGCCACACCACAAGTCTTCTCCACTATCAGTATCCCACAATGTAGTGGTACCTGTTTTACAATTGATGAACTTAGACTGACATATCATTATTATTCAAAGTCCATAGTTTTCATTAGGGCTCATTCTTGATGTATAGTCCATGGCTTTGACAAATGTATAATAACATGCATTTACCTTTATAGTATCACAACAGAATAGTTTTAATGACTTAAAAATTGTCTATGCTTGCCTACTCATTTATTCTCCTCATAACCTCCGGCACCACTAGATCTTTTCATTGACTCTATAGGTTTTCCTTTCCAGAATGTCTATAGTATAGAATTATAAACTATGTAGCCTTTTTCAGACTAGCTTCCTTCACTTAGTAACATGCATTTAAGATTGCTTTCATGTCTTTTCATGTTTTGATAGCTCATTTATTTCAGTGCTAAACAGTTTTCCAATTTCTGGGTGTGCCACCATTTATTTACCCCATTCACTTACTAATGGCATTTTGGTTTTTTCAAGTTTTGGCAATAATGAATAAAGCTACTATAAATATTCATGCACAAGCATTCGTGTGGACATAAATTTTCAACTTATTTGATTAAATAACAATGGGTACAATTGCTGAATTGTATGGTAAGTTTTGTAAGAAATAGCTGAACCATTTTGCAGCAATGAATGAATTTTCTTGTTCTACACCCCCATCAGCACTTGGTATAGTCAGTGTCTTGGATTTGGGCCGTTTGAAAAGGTGTGTAGGGTACCTAATTGTTGTTTTGAAATTCCCTAACAGCATATGATGTTAAGCATCTTTTCTTATGCTTATTTTCCATCTGAATATTTATTTGATGAGGTATACATTCAGGGCTTTTGCCCATTTAAAAAATTGTTTTTGTTTTTATTGTTGGATTTTAAGAGTTCATTGTATATTTATTTTGGGAAGTTTTTTGCTTTTGGTTTTTGTTTTTTTTGTTTTTGAGACAGAGTCTCACTCTGTCGCCCAGGCTGGAGTGCAGTGGCGCGATCTCGCTCACTGCAAGTTCCTCCTTCCAGGTTCATGCCATTCTCCTGCCTCAGCCTCCCGAGCAGCTGGGACTACAGGTGCCTGCCACCACAGCTGGCTAATTTTTTGTATTTTTAGTAGAGACGGGGTTTCACCATGTTAGCCAGGATGGTCTCGATCTGACCTCACGATCCACCCGACTCGGCCTACCAAAGTGCTGGGATTACGGGCGTGAGCCACCGCGCCCGGCCTGTTTTTTTTTACTAAATCTGAAATGAGCAGACTTAAAAAAATTAAAATTAATTTTTTTTTATTTTTAGAGACAAAGTGACTCTGTCACCCAGGCTACAGCATGGTGGCACAATCACAGCTCACTGCAGCCTTGACATCCTGGGCTCAACTGATCCTCCCTCCTCAGCCTCCCAAGCAGCTATGGCTACAGGCAAATGCTCTCATGTCTAGCTAATATATATTTGTTATATTTTGTAGAGACGAAGTCTCCCTAGGTTTCCCAGCTGGTCTTGAACTCCTGATCTCAAGCAATCCTCCCAACTTGGCCTCCCAAAGTGTTGAGATTACAGGTTTGAGTCATCACCTCTGGCCTCTTTCTATATTTTAGATAACAGTCTTTACCAGATATGCCTCTCCTAGCCTATAGTTTGACTTATTTTTTGACCGACTTTTTAAAATTTAGTCTAAATTTTCAATTAAAATAAACTTCAGGCTTAGTCAGAGAGTTAAGATGAAATCTTATTTATAAATTAATATTAATATAGTCATGTCTACATGAGTTGATTCTCAAGTGAATCAGATAGTGCCTAAACAATAAGTAAATTTTTTATATCTTCATTCACCTAACTAGCAAAATTAATAATATTACAGTTTTCAAAATACACTACAAGACATACAGTGGAGGTTATTGAGCAAAGACAAGCAAACATTGGTAATACCATGGAATGATTAAACTTCAGGAAGAGAAAGCATATATATTTTGTTGTAAAGGCACTGGATCAACTAATATACTCATTCTAATTTCCCTGATGTTAAGTAAAGCATGGTCTACTCATTTTATATGTCGTATGTTTTTATAATGCAAAGCATAGGCTCTAGAGACAGTCCTCCATGGTTTCAATGTTCTTCCTTCTCTCTTTCACTTGAAGGTCAGACTTGCAAGCATGCTTCCACCTGAACTTTCTTTCCTCTCTCCTTCATCTGTGGTCTGACAGACCTTTTAGGCTCCTCAGGCCTCTTGCCTTTAAGCATTTCCTCTTTTAAACTCTTGGAAGCTTAAAGACATGGCCTTAATGTCTTTTTCTTGCAAGTATCTGGATTAACACAAACAGTATCAGGATAGTCCAAGAAACAGGTCTCAAGATGGGGATGTGGAAGACTGACTCACTCACTGACCTCTCAGCAGGTGAAGAGGACACCGTCTCCCTAATAAGTGAGCATGGATAATTCCTGGCACAAAGTTCCAGTTCAATTGGCAGAGATTTTCTCTGGTGTTGAACTGGGAAAATGTTTTAGTGGAAAGACATGCTGTCACAGGTGTAATGATGTCGATATTTGAAACATATGGAAGAGGCAGGGAAGAAAATGCTTAAACACTCAGAAGAGTTGACTAGTTATTGCTAAGTTATATTGACACCTATCAGAAAGAGTGAAGGCTGTTAACAAGCAGTTGGTAGCTGTGTGAGAGCCAGATAGCTTCTCTGTAAAGCTCTGATAGTTCACAATGATCCTTTTATCAACTGTGTTGGGAGAGCAGACACAGTTGAGGCACAGGCTGAAGACTTAATCGTTGGAGTTGCAGCATTCCAGAGACATTTGAAATTTCAACCAAGGTAGTCCTGTTCTGTGAAGAACCCAGCCCGGATGAATAAACCTGAGATTCTGAAACACGAGATGGAGACACGCGGACAGGGGACATTGAAATGTAAATTCTGCAACTCCCTGTGAGCCTTTGGGCTTGCAGACGTAGCTCATCTTGCCCTAGCAAGAGCTGGCACTTCTACTATGCTGGAAGATGCTGCAAGAATCTCCCTCAATGAAGTATCAGATGTGTCTCTCAGAATCTGTCCCCACTCACATGGCTATGAGGATGATAATGAGGGTTAAATCCAGCATAACCTAGTAGGGGATGTACTTGGCCTGATAAGGGAGGAATATGTTACTAATCTAAAAAAAATCACACCAAGAATACAACGGTGATCCCTGTGAGTAATCCTGGGATTGAATTCTGATGTTGCTTGGTCAAGGGAACTATGATGTAAGAATAGATAAGCAATAATTTGTTTACTTAGATGCACTTTTCTGGGGCACAAGACTTGTCTTAGTTTGTTTCCACCGATACAACAAAATACCTACACTGGGTAATTTGATTCACTTCTTTATATTGATACATATTAGATGTATATAGTTGGGGGTACATATAATTGGATGCATTCATCTGTAGTCAAATCAGGGTAATTGGGATATCTGTCACCTAAATATTTATCTTTACATTAGAACATTCAAATTATTCTCTCCTAGCTATTTTGAAATGTATCATCGATTAATGTTTTCTATAGTCAACCTACTGAACACTAGGTTTTATTTTTTCTAAAGGTATATTTTTACTCATTCATAAACCCTTCTTTGTCTCCTTTTCCCCTCTACATTTCTCAGCCTCTGGTAACCTTCAATTTACTCTCTATTTTAATGAGGTCCACTTTTAGCTCACACATATGAGTTAGAATATGTTATTTGTCTTTATGTGCTTGGCCTACTTCACTTCATAATGACTCCAGTTCCACCTATGTTGCTGCAAATGACAGAATTTCATTCTTTTCTGTGGCTGAATAATATTCCATTGTGTATATTTACCATATGTACTTTATCCATTCATTCACTGATGGACACTTAGGCAGATTCCATATTTTGGCTATTGTAAATTGTGCTGCAATAAACATGGGCGTACAGATAACTGGACAATAAATTGATTTCCTTTCTTTTGGATGTATACCCCAGTAGTGGAATTGCTGGATCTTATAGAAGTTCTGTTTTTCAGTTTTTTGGGAAAGCTCTATACCATTTTCCATAGTGGCTGTGCTATTACATTTTCCACCAACAGTGTACGAGGAGATAGAGTTCTCCTTCTCCACATTCTAGCCTTCATCTGTTATTCCCTCTTTTTGATAAAAGCCATTCTAACTGTTGTTGGAGATGATATCTTATTATTGTTTTAATTTGCATTTCCCTGATAATTTATGCTGGACAATATTTTCTATGGCCATCTGTATGTCTTTTTTGAGAAATGTCTATTCAATTATTTTGCCCATTTTTAGTTGAATTATTTGGGTCTTTTTTATTGAGTTGTTTGAACTCCTTATATTTTCTGGTTATTATTCCTTTGTCAGGTGAATAATTTGTAAATATTTTTCATTTCTGTGAGCTGTTTCATCACCTTGCTATTTTCTTTCTGTGCAGAAAGATTTTTTTAATTTGATATAATCACATTTGTCTATTTTTACTGTTGTTGCCTGTGCTTATGAGGTCTTACACAAAAAACTGTTGCCCAGATCAATGTACTGGAGCATTTTCCTCCAATTTTCTTTTAGTAGTTTCATAGTTTCAGGTCTTAGACTTAAGTCTACAATCCATTTTGATTTGATTTTGTATGTGGCAAGAGATACGGGTCTAGCTTCATTCTTTCTGTTATATGTTTATCCCAGTTTTTCCGCACTGTTTATTGAAGAAGACTGTCCCAATTGTATGTTCTTGGAACCTTGTTGAATGAGTTGACTGTAAAATAGGTGGATTATAGCTGAGTCCTCTATTCTGTTCCTTTGGTCTATGTATTTGTTTTTATGCATTACCATGCTGATTTACTATAGCTTTGTAGTATATTTTAAAGTCAGTAGGGTGAATACCTCTAGCTTATTCCTTTTGCTCAGGATAGCTTTGGCTATTAAGAGTCTTTTCTGGTTCCATATTAATTTTCTGTTCTGTGAAAAGCATCGCTGGTTATTTTGATAGGAATTGCATTGAATCTGTGAATTGCTTTGGATAGTATTATTAATACATAATATTAATTTCTTCCAATCCACGAGCATGGGATATATTTCCATTTTTTGTGCCTCTTCAATTTTTTTAATCAATGTTTTATGGTTCTTCTAGTAAAGATATTTCACTTCTTTGTTTAAATTGATTCCTAGGTCTTTATATTCTTTATAGCAATTGTAAATGTTATTGCTTTCTTGATTTATTTTATAGAATGTTTACTACTGGTGTATATATATACCAACTGGTTTTGTATGTTGATTTTTGGTATCCTTCAAATTTACTGAATTTGTTTATTCAGTTCTAACAGTTTTTGTGGTGGAGTTTTTAGGTTTTTCTAATATAAGATCACATCATCTTCATGCAATCTGACTTCTTCCTTTCCAATTTAGATGCCCTTTATTTCTTTCTCCTGCCTAATTGCTCGTGGCCAGAACTTCAGTATATTGTTGAATAAAAGTGATACAAGTGGCTGCCCTTGTCTTTTCTAGATCTTAGAGAAAGGCTTTTAAATGTTCCCTTTTTAATATGATGCTGGCTGTGGTTTGTCATATACAGCCTTTATTATCTTGAGGTATGTTCTTTCTATACCCTTTGTTGGGGTGTTTTATCATAAAGATATCTGAATTTTCTTGAATGATTTTTCCAGCATCTATTGAAATGATTAATATGGTGTTTGTCTTGGTTTTGTTGATGTGATGTTTCATGTTTATTGATTTGTTCATGTTGAACCACTCCTATTTCAGCCTCCCTTGGGTGAATCCACTTGATCATTAGTAGATGATTTTTTAATAATTTTGAATTCAGTTTGCAGTATTTTCTTTTCTTTTTGAGATGGAGTCCTGCTGTGTTGCCCAGGCTGGAGAGCAGTGGCACAATCTCAGCTCACTGCAAAACTCTGCCCCCCGAGTTCAAGTGATTCTCCCTGACTCAGCCTTCTGAGTAGCTGGATTAAGGTGCACACAACCAAGCCCAGCTAATTTTTGTAATTTTGGTAGAGCAGGGTTTCACCAGTTGGTCAGGCTGGTCCTGAACTCCCGACCTTATGATCTGCCTTCCTAGGCCTCCAAAAGTCTGGGATTACAGGCTGTGAGCCACTGCGCCTGGCCTCCGTTCCAGTATTTTCATGAGAATGTTTGCATCTATGTTTCTCAATCATATGGTGATAGTAGTTTTCTTTTTGTGTGTGTGTTCTAGTCTGGTTTTTCCGTATCAGGGTAATGTTTGCCTCAGAATAAGATTGAAAGTATTCCTCTTCTCTTAATTTTCTTGAAGAGTTTGGGTATTGGCATTAGTTCTTCCTTTAAATGTTTGGTAGAAATACAGCAGTGAAGCCAGCAGGTCCTGGACTTTTCATTGGACAGGAGACTTTATTACAGCTTTGATTTCATTACTCATTGTTGGTTTGTTGAGGTTTTCTGTTTCTTCATGGTTTAATTTTGACAGGTTGTACGTGTCCAGGAATTTATGCATTCCTGTAGGTTTTCTAGTTTTTAGCATATAGTTGTTCATAATATTCTCTAATAATTCTTTGTATTCTGTTGTCTCATATGTTATGTCCCTTTTTATTTCTATTTTTATCTCTTTGTTCTTGTCTCCTTTTGTCTTAGTCTATGTAAAGGTTTGTCCATTTTCTCTTTTTTTTAAAAAGAATTTTTTGTTTTTATATTTTGATTTTCTGTATTTTTTTCTTCATTTTATTGATTTCTGTACTTATGTTTGTTATTTCTTTGCCTCTTCTAATTTTGAGTTTGGTTTGTTCTTCTTTTCCTAGTTCCTTGGAAGTGGATGTTTGGTTGTTTGTTTTGAAGGCTTTTTCAACTTTTTAAATGTAGGCATTTATTGTTATAAACTTCCCCTTTGGTACTGTTTTTGCAGTCTCCCATAGATTTAGTGGTGCTGTATTTCCATTTTCCGTTGTTCCAAGAAACTTTTAAATTTCCCTTGTAATCTCTTCATTGGACCCATTGGTAATTCAGAAGCATGTTGTTTAACTTTCTATGTGATTGTGTAATTTTAAAGGTTTCTCTTATTATTGATTTATAGTTTTATTTGATTGTGGTCAGAAAAGATACTAGATATGAATTTCTACTTTTTAAACATTTGTTGAGTATTTGTTTTACTGGCCTAAAATATGGTCTGTCCTGGAGAAGGTTGTACATGTTGATGAAAGGAATGTGTATTCTGTAGCAATTGAGTGAAATTTTTTGTAAATGTCAGTTAGTCTTTGCAGTCTAGTGTCTAATTCCAATGTCTCTTTTATTGATTTTCTATCTAGATGATCTGTCCATTACTAAGAGTAGGGTTGTTGAAACCCCTACTGTAAGCATTACAGTGTATCTCTCTCTTTAGTTCCATTAATGTTTGCTTGAATTCTTGGGTGCCATGGTGTTGGGTTCATAGCTAATTTATAATTGTGATATCTTCTTGCTGTATTGACCCACTTATCATAATATAGTGACCTTCTTTCTCTTTGACTTGTAGTCACTTTTGACTTGTAGTCTGATGTAAGTATAGCAATTCCTGTTCTTTTTGATTCCCACTTGCTTGGCATATCTTCCCATCCCTTCACTTTTAGTCTATGTGTGTGTCTTTATAGGTGAGATGGATTTCTTATAGGCAGCATATTTGAGTCTTGCTTCTGTATCCTTCAGCCACTCTATGTCTTTTAATTGAAAAACCGAGTCCATTTACATTCTGTGTTGTTACTAGTAAGTAAGGACTTACTACAGACATTTTGTTGCTGGTTTTCTGGTTGTTTTTTATCTCCTCTCTTTCTTCCTTTCTTGCTGTTATCCTTCATGGCTACGTAATTTTCCCTGGTAGTATGTTTTAATTCATTGCTTTTAATTTTTAGTGTATCTGTTCTAGGGTTTTGCATTGTAGTTACTATGAGGCTTACAAAAATATCTTATAGATATAACAACTTACATTAAATAGATAACTTATATCAAAAAAATAGTAAAAGCTAACGAAGAAAAAACTAAAAACTTCTCTGCATTTTAACTCAATTCCTTCACATTTTGACTTTTGGTTGTCTCAATGTACATATTTGTATATTGCCTGTAACTTAGCTATTATTGTTTTTTTATTGACTCATTTTTTAGGCTTCATACTAGAATTGTAAGGGGACTGTATGCCACAATTACAGTATTGAAGTATTCTGAGTTTGTTTTTGTATTTAATTTCACACGTGGATTTTATGTCTTCAAATGTTTCTTTGTGCACATTAGTGTATTTTTTGGAAAGAAAACTTTGAAAACTCCCTTAGCAGTTCTTTGTAAGAAGGTCTGGTAACGGTGAATTCTCTTAGCTTTTGTTTATCCGGGAAAGATTTCTCTCTCCTTCATATATAAAGAATAGCTTTGCAAGATAAAGTATTCTTGAATGACAGGTTTTTTTTTCTTCAGAACTTTGAAAATATTGTCCCCCTACTTCCAAGTGTGTGTGATTTCCATTGAGAAGTCTGCTGGGAGATGAATTGGAGCTTCTTCCTAAGTTTTTTGCCTTTTTTTCTGTTGCTGCTTTTTGAATTCTTTTTGTCTTTGACCTTTGAGAGATTGATTATTATATTTTGGGGGTAGTCTTATTTGGGTTGAACCCTGTTTGGTGTTCTCTAATCTTTCTGTACCTGGATATTGATCTCTTTCTCAAGTTTAGGAATGTTTCTATTATTCCTTTTTTAAATAAACTTTCTACCCATTGCTCCTACTCAACTCCCTCTTGAACATCAAAATTCTCAGATTTGGCTTTTTTGAGGTAAGTTTATATATTTTGTGGAAAATTTCATTCCTTTTCATTCTTTTTTCTGTTTTACTTCTCTGACTGTGTAATTTCAAATAGGCTTTGAGCTCACTGATTTTTTTTTTTTTTTTGGCTTGGTGGATTCTGCTGTTGAGAGCCTCTAATAAACTTTTAGTTCAGCAAATATATTTCTCAGTTCTAAGACTTCTGTTTGACTTTTAAAAGTTATTTCGATCTCTTTGTTAAATTTTTCTGACAATTTTTGAATTGTTTTTGTGTTATATTGGAGATCACTGAGTGTATCAGTCTATTCTTGCATTGCTATAAAGAAACACTGGAGACTGCATAATTTATAAAGACAAGAGGTTTAACTGGCTCATGGTTCTGCAGGATTTACAGGAAGCATGGTATGTTCATCTGCTTGGCTTCTGGTGAAGCTTCAGGGAATTTTAAATAAAGGCAGAAGGCCAAGTGGGAGAAGGCACTTTACACATGGCGAAAGCAGGAGTGAGAGAGAATGGAGGAAGGAGGGGCCACACCCTTTTAAATGACCAGATCTTGTGAGAACT
>NW_022096826.1:0-45030 GCF_006542625.1 Nomascus leucogenys
CGTCAAAATGGAACAATTGTTAATGAAAAACGGATTGTTCAGCTGAAAACTAAATGTGACCCTTATGAACGTGAGCATGGAGAGAAAGTGAAACTTGGAGAGATTGGAGAGACACGAACAACCGCCAGGAGCTCTGCACGCAGCTGGAAGAACTCAGTAACGTACTCAGCTGTGGCAGAAATGGAGATAATAAAAGTCTGATGTAGAAGTACTCACAGAGAACCATGCTCCTTAGTCAATCTCAGATTATTGTCAGACCTACTCTAATGATGTTAGTCTTCCAAATAAAGTCAGTGCCTCAACTGTCAGATCAGCAAGATCATGATATCGAAACTCCTTATCTTCTCACATTCACGCTGGCAGTGATAGCTGTGTTGGATGTGAACCATGGTAGGTTAGAGCTCACCTTTTCCTCGATAAGAAAGATGAATCATGTGTTGGCCCAACATTAACTAAGAAGGAAACGAGTTGGATAGAAGAAAAGGATTTTTAAAATATATGAGTAAAATATGGTTTACAGAATACAGACTATGAAGATGATAAGATACTAGACAACTTAAACTATAAAGATAGAGCTGGAAAACATAGGGAGCAGATTGGAAGTGAAGGGAATTTCCAGAGAGATGATGCTCCTGCATCTGTTCATTCTGAAATTACTGATAGTGACAAAGGTCAGAAGATGTTGAAAAAGACGTGTTGAAAACAGGAGAATGCCTGGGGAACGATGGCAGGAGAATAAGATTTCTGATACAGCTTCAGCTTCGGCAAACACGTGCAGGATTGGAGACAGACAAACCATCCTCGATTAAAGAGACTCACCTTCTCCAAAACTAGAACAACAACAGCAACAACACAAACTAGGACAAAGCACAGGAGAGGTTTGCTGAAAACTTTCCAGAAACTAAACTTCCAAAAGATGACCTAAGAACCATTCCTTGGGTAAAAAAGACTGAGGAGTGAAGGTTAATCACAGAAGAATCCTCAACCTTTTTTAAAAATAGAGTTTGGAAACCCTTATTTTATTGCAGAGCGTTTCTCCCCAAAAAAGTCAATGGCACAAGAAAACTGTGTCACAGTTTACCCCTTCCTGATTCAGAAATGTGTAATAAAGTGTGGTTTGCAGCTTTTAAAAAACAATTTTTAAACCAATTATTAGTGACTGAGTTAAGTTATACAGTAAGTGAACTAAAGTTCACAGGGCACAGATAAGTTTATCAAACTTTACTATTTTATCTTGTCATTTATAGCATCCATATAAGCAATTAGCCATATAAGCAAAATTCATATAACCACTTAAACGTACATTTGTCCTTGTATCCATATATTCATACTAAGATGCACAGAAAATACATCAAAAGAAACATTGAAAGTATATAAAAATAAATCTGACAATATAATTATGCCCTTCAGGACCTAGATTAAAAAATGTGGAGAAAACATGGATAGTGATGCATATATTTTCTTATATTTGGAATAGCCTAAATCATATTAAAGAACTAATGAACAGCTGACATGTCATAGAAAATTCGTCTTTTATTGTTTTCCTTCGTGAGGAATCTGAATTTGTTGATATGTACCATACATTCAGCATTTGTATTTGGTTTGTTTCATAGCTAATGAAATGTTTATACTCGAGCAAATGAGTACAATGTTGAAATAGTCCGTGTGCTGGCATTCATACTTTTTATAAATATCATTGCAGGCAATGAAGTTGTGCCCAGAAAAATCTGATTTCGAGTACAAAGGAATACGTAGCCAGGGCTGTCAAGCCCAATATATTTATTGAAAATGTCTTAAATTGCCATAAAAATTTTATAATGTATAAATAACTCATTTCAATAAATTATGAATTTAAAAAAATACAAATGATATCTTTTATGGATTAGGGAAGTGCTGATGAGACAGAATGGCAATTGAAGCCAAAAGTTCCAAATTCAGGTAAATAATTTGACTCATATTAGTTTTATGTTAGAGAAAAGAAGACTTTTGACTATATACTATTTATTGCAGTGGAGTATTTCAAAAATATGTACATATATATAATTAAGTTTCTAATGGTATAAAAGTAATCACATTCTACAAATTATTACAGTATGGTCTATTGATGGGAGGGGTGTTTCAAGTGAAAAAACTTGGAATTTTCTCATGAGGTAGTGATAGATGCCGGTAGAAAATCTATGTAAAATATTTCACTCATATATGTAACTATGGATATTTCTGGTTTTTCAGAAAAATAATTTACTTTAAACACTTAATGTAGACAACTAAAATCACCAAGAAGTTACAAGAATTCACAGAATGCCTAATATAGTTCAAAGGAAATTAAAGAAAACATCCCAGGACTGGAAGTAAATAAAGGTAATGATGTAGAGAAGTAATCAGACCTAAGAGGCCAGGGCTCCACTCAGATGCGTCTGATCACAAGATTGTCAGGTCATGTGGGATGTTCCTTCTGACAAGGCAAAATGAAATAAACAAAGAGAACTGCCTGCGGCATTGGAATGTGGTGTTCCCATATGTGAGGATTAAATTATAAATTATGTTGCACACAAGAGAGATGAGCTACTGGGGTGAAGCATCAGAAGAAATATGGCACATTAATCTCAGATTTGAATTAGATTTAAATGTTTAAGTCAATATAATGGAAAAATAAGAAATCAAAATATTGTAGAAAGAAACTACGGGCTTGTCAAGCTATGTTTGGAAAAGAGGCAAATGAAAAGTAAAGATATTGGAAGTGTTGTAAAACAATTTAATGTACAAACATATAAATTGCATATTAAAATAGCTGAGCCGAAAACAGGACTAGTATAGTGAAATGCTGATCACAATTAATGTAGTCATATATATTATAGAAGGCAAATTAATAGAAAATATAAATATATTTATATATGAAGGTTAGATTGAGAAGAAATAAAAAGCATTAATTGTTTTACTAGACTCTTTAAACAGGAAGGCAATAGTCAAAGGATCAGTGACTCATAAGTCTCAGAAATTGGAAACCAGACATGAATCCTTTAAAAGTTTAGGGTGTAATATATTAAAAAAAGGTAAATTAAGAAATACTAAGAAGAAATAATGGTTTTGGTTATTGTGAATATTGCTTAATAAACATGAAAGCGCAGTTATCTTTTTGAAGTGCTTATTTTGTTTCCTTTTGATATAAACGAGGTAATGAGATTGCTGGATCTTATGGTAGTTTTATTTATAATTTATTGTAAAACCTCCATGCTGTTCTCCTTATAGAAATGGTAAATGTTTGTAGTAATTTACATTCCTACCAACAGTGTATAAGTGCCCATCTACAGAATGAATAAAGAAAATGTTATACACACACACAGGAATAATGTTCAGTCATAAAACAGGATGAAGTTCCTCATTTGTGTCAACATGGATGAGCCTAGAGGACATTACGTTAAGTGGAATAAGCCAGGCACAGAAAGAAAAAGACCACGCGCTCTCACTCATGTGACATCTGAAGAAGTCCATCTCATAGAAGGAGAGAGTAGGTTGGTGGTTACCAGAGGTTAGTGATGGCAGAAGGATGAGGCAGTGGGGAGAGCTTTGTCACTGGGTACAAATTTACAGTTAGGGAGAATAAATCCTGGTGTTCTATTACACAGTACGATGACTATAGCTAATAATAATGTACCGTTTATTCTATAATAGCTTGAAGAGAGGATTTGAACAAGGAAATAAATATTTAAAGTGTAAAATATGCTAATTACTCTGGTTGGATCACAGTACAGTGTATATGGTACAATGTGATGCAGTGAAACATCATATAGTTAACACATGATAATTATACATGTTTACAGAGGATAGTGTGATGTTTCACTGCATCACACTGTACCGTGTAGTATGATGCAGTGAAACATCACGCTGTAGCCCATAAATATTACTGGTTCAGCAAGGAACTGTGGGACACAGAGCAGCTCTGGGTTAGCCATGACCAGCAGCTTCACCTGTGTGGGGTAGCGAGAGGAGAAGTGCCCTGTGCTCAGCTAAGAGTTGACCCGTGACCCCATCCACCTTGACTGATAGGTGCCAACAGAGGACAGGGACCCCTAACTTCAGGCAGAGGCAGGAAGAAGTCATTGCCTCCTTTTTTTTCTTTTGAGAGTGTCTCACTCTATTGTCCAGGCTGGAATGCAGTGGCGCGATCTTGTCTCACTGCAACATACATAGGGGTGTACGTCAGAGTCACACCTGCAGGAAGTTCCCTGGGTGAGATTAACAATCCCACATAAGTGCCGGTTCTGGGTATGAGAGTCAACGCCTCCTGTGTGTTGCGTCTATGTACATAAGTCACAATCTCAATGGTGGAATGTATTTTTCCATGAGAGCCTTAATGCCTTTTGAAAACTGAGTTATCTTAGTGGAGTCACAGCCTCACAAGTGTTTTGGATCTTGGTCAGGGAGTCACAAACCCACTTGTGGACAACATCCACTTATGAGAGCCAATTTTCCAAGTTTTGACTGCCTCTGGGTGTGAGATTCAGAACCTCAATTATGGGCTGTGTTCGTGTGGGAGAATGACAATTTTGACTGATGGCTGGGCTCAGGCAGGAGCCTTTCATCCTGCAGGTGTTGAGATAAATGATATGTCACAATTCCCAAAATATGCTGGGTGCAGGCAAAAGAGGAGAGTCATATTAGCTGGTTGCTAGGTCCAGTTATATGTCACCACCTCCGTTTTTGTCAGGGCTAAGGCAGAAGAGGAGAGTCAGAGCTAAAGAAATGTCACAATGTCCCTGTGGGTAGGGTCTACGCATAAGAATTGCATCACCTAGTCATTGAACCCAGCCATATATTACAATACACAATGTATGCAGGACCAAGGCAAGAAAGGAGAGTATATCACATAGATACTGGGTCCAGCAATATGTCACAATACCCCTTGAGGGGAGGCTCCAGGCAACAGGGTAACATTACTTAAGTGAAGTGCCCAGAGAGATGTTTCAATGCCCTTGGTGGGTAGGATTTTGAAAAAGGAGAAGTTACAGAACCTAGAGGCCAGGCCTAGCTATGTGTCACATTCATCTCCAAGACAAAGCCCAGACATGAGAAATGTCACACCATGTAGGTACTGGGCAAAGTAATATGTCACATTCCTTATGTGAGCAGGCCCTAGGAAGAAGTAGAGAGTCACATAGTCTAGATGATGAGCCCAGAGGTATTTGACAATGAATCCTGTAGGTAGGGACCAGGCAAAAGTATCACTTCACCTGTGTGCTGTGCCCAGTTATAAGTCACACTTCCCTCTGTGGGCATGACCCAGGCAGGGATAATTGACATCATCCTGGTGCTAGGCTGAGAGATATGTCACAATCTCTCTTATGGGCAATGCTCAGGTAAGAGAGGAGAGTCGCATTAAATAGGTGATGGGCCCAGAAGTATGTCACAAGACCTGTGAACTTGATCCAGGCAGAAGATTCTACATCAACTTGGTGCTAAGCCCAGCAACACGTCACAATCCCTTCTGTGTAAACGGACCAGGCAGGAGAATAGAATCACATCACCTGGCTGATGAGTGCAGAGATCTGTCACAATGCCCCTTGTAGGCAGGGCCCAGGCAGAGGAGTTACAACGCCTGAGTAGTGGACCCAGCAATATACCACACTGTCCCATATGGGCAGTGCACAAGCAGGAGAGTCACAAAACCTGTGTGTGAGGCCAAGCTATATATCACAACGCTTCCTGTGGGCAGCGCCAAGGCAGAAGGGGAGACTCACATCACCTGGGTGCAAGGTCCAGCGACATGTCAAAATGCTCACTGTGGTCAGTGACAACGAAAGAGAATAGAGTTACACCCTCAAGGTGCGGGATCCAACAATATGTTGATATCCCCATCTGTGGTCTGGGTCCAAGCAAGAGCGTCAAGTCACTCAGGTGCTAGATACTGGGAGATTTCATGATGAAACCTGCAGAATGGTCCAGGAATGAGATTAACAATCCCGCAACTGTCTTAGTTGTAGGCATGACATTCAACACCTGTGGTATTTTGGGTCTAAGCCCACGAGTAACCATCCCAACTCCAGACTGGATTTGTGCATAAGAGCCTCAATTCCTCTGCAGATTGTGTCACCTTAGTGAAGTCACAGCCTCACAGTTGTGCTGAATCTTGGTCTGAGAGTCACCAACCCATGAATATCCATATATGAGTCAATTTTTCCCACCTTTGACTGACTACGGATGTGAGATTCAGAACCTCAAGAGTGACCTGTGTTCATGTGAGAGGATGACAATATTTACTGTTGGCTGGATGTGCATATGAGTGCCACAATCTCACTTGTGTGCTCAGCCCAGTTAGCACTCTCTGTGTACTACCCAATGGTGCTATACAGTATGAATGAGAGTTGCAATTAACTGTGAGACCTTCCTGCTGTTAGGGACCCATGATCGTACTTGTGGCATTAAGCCCGGGTATGAAAGTCAACGTCACTACAATTAACTATGTCATATTAGGAGAGTCCACCCTTGCCTATAAGCTGGGTTTAGAACTGAGCCACCATTTCAACTCTGGTTGAATATTTATATGGGAACGCGGGCCTAGCACCGAGGTGATGTGAGTCTTTGGCCTAGACACTTCAAGCAGGAGGCAATGTGACATATCTCTGGGCCTATCAACTATTTGATGTGACCTGCTTTTTCACCCGACCTTTTCCCATAAAAGAGATGTGACATATGTCTAGACCCAGCACCTAGGTGATGTGGCTCTCCTTTATTGACTGAGCCCTGTGTATTTTGGGTATTCTGACTTCTCCCTGGACCTAACATCTGGAAGATAAGAAGATCCAGTATGGGCCCTGCCTAAAAAGTTTCTTGGGACATATTTCTATGTTAATCACCTTCAAGATGTGACTCTCCTCTCTTACCTGGGCTTTGCCCATAAGAGAGATTATTGCGTACCTCTGCAGCAAGCACCTAAATGCAGTGACTCTTCTTTCCTGCCTGGGACTTGCCCACGGGTGAAAGGTTGGCTTATCGCTGTGTCCAGCACACCAGTTATGTGATTATTCTGCCTGATCTCTACTCACAAGAGCCATTGTGACGTATCCCTGGGCCCAGAAACTATTTAATATGACTCTCCTCTATTACCTTAACTTTGTGCATAAGATAAATTGTGACGTATCTCTGGGTCCAGCACCTAGGTGATGAGACTCTCCTTTTCTGCATGGACTACGCCCACAGGAAGGAGGCTGATTTATTGCTGTGTTGACAGCTGGTGTAATACCTCCGTTCTTGTCTTCTTAGTTTATAAGAATTTAAACAAGAGACGCACAGAAAAGAAGTACAGCATAATTTATTGGAAAAGAAAAAAATTTAAAAATTAAGTGCAGAATACACGGTGAGAGAGATACTCCAGGGCGGGCTGCTCATAAGAGTGAGACAGCGTGGATTGTCGCTGGAGAAACCCCCTTATGGGAGTTTTACATTCTTATTAATAAGGAGGGGGGAAGAAGAGCTGCTAGTAAGCATGTTCTGAGTGGTCTTCTGTGTGCACATGCGCAGTAGCTGTACACGCTTGTTCATATGCTGCGTGTCTCATTAGCATCTTAGACCTCTAGCCAGAAGTGTATTTTTGTTTGTTTGCTTGAGGCAGAGTCTCGCTGTGTTGCCCAGGCTGGAGTGTGGTGGTGCAATCTCTGCTCACTGCAACCTCTGCCTCCCGAGTTCAAGCCATTCTTGTGCCTCGGCCCCCTGAGTAGTTGGGATTACAGGCATGCACCACCATACCCGGCTAATTTTTGTATTTTTCGTCGAGACGGGGTTTCACTATGTTGGCCAATCTAGTCTTGAGCTTCTGGCTTCAAGTGATCCATCCTACTCAGCCTCCCAAAGTGCTGGGGGTACAGGTGTGAGCCAGCATGCCCAGCTGGGGTGGGGTATTTTTTGTTATTAAAATAAGCAAAAGTTAAGTTTGAGGACAGGTAAAATCAAAATGCACATGCTCTCTAGAACAGAAAGCCCTTAATGAGGATAGCTTTGCTTGAATGAGCCCAATTACAATGCGAATGCTAAGGCTTATTTTGTTGGCTGTACAGTTACCACAGTTTCAATGACGGGGTGGCCTGCCCCTCCACACTTGTGGGTGTTTCTCATTAGGTGGAACAAGAGACTGAGAAAAGAAAGAGAAACTGAGAAAAAGCATAGAGAGAGAGAAGTGGGCCCAGGAGACCGGCACTCAGCATACCGAGGACCCGCGCCGGCACTGGTCTCTGAGTTCCCGCAGTATTTATTGATCATTATCTCTACCATCTTGGAGAGGGGGATGTGGCAAGACAATACGGTAATAGTGTCGAGAGGGTCAGCAGGAAAACATGTGAACATATGTCTCTGTGTCATAAACAAGGTTAGAAAAGGTGCTGTGCCTTGATGGGCACGTATACAAACATCTGGGTGCATTAAAGAGCAGTGTTGCGGCCAGTGTGTCTCAACTCCAGCCCTAAGGTTGTTTTCTCCTATCTCAGTAAATAGAACATACAATCGGGTTTTACACCAAGAAATTCCGTTGCTCAAGGACGAGCAGGAGACAGATGCCTTCCTCTTATCTCAACTGCAAAGAGGTCTTTTACTCATCCTCCTCAGCACAGACCCTTTACGAGTGTCGGGCTAGGGGACGATCGGCTCTTTCCCTTCCCAGGAGGCCATATCTCAGACTGTCACATGGGGAGAAACCTTGGACAATACCTGGTTTTCCTAGACAGAAGTCCCTGTGACCTTCCGCAGTGTATTGTATCCCTGGGTACTTGAGATTAGGGAGTGGTGATGAATTTTAACAAGCATACTGCCGTCGAGCACTTTTTTAACAAAGCACATCCTGCATAGCCCTAAATCCATTAAAACTTGAGTCAACACAGCAGAAGTCTCTGTGAGCACAGGGTTCGGACTAGGGTTACAGATTAATAGCATCTCAACGCAGAATAATTTTTCTTAGTACAGAACAAAATGGAGTCTTTTATGTCTACTTCTTTCTACATAGACACAGTAACACTCTGATCTCTCTTTCTTTTCCCCATGTTTCTCTATCCCGAGATCATGGTCATTTTCTTGACTATCTATTCTGATCTATTCTGCCTCAATTTCCCCTGAAGAGATCTTAGGGTCATAATAATATTGGAGGTTGAGGGGCTAGGTCATTTTTTCTGCAGCTGTTTCCTGCTGAGTGGATGTTATTTCTGCCTAGCCTGGGCCCTAAAGTTTCTTCCTGTGTGATCTAACCAGGTGTAAACCATGTCATTCGTGGAACCAGTGGCCAAGATGTTGGCAGCCGAAGGTTGAAAGCCTTGCAAAGCCAACATGCAAACATGGAGTTGCCGTAAGCAAGACAGCAGGAAATCAGTTAACATTTTAAACAAAATTGGAAAAAGAGTAAAAGCTGAAAGTATAGTAATGGCTGTTACTATTAAAGAGAGTAAGGCAGGTAATAGACGTTGCTTTCATGTTCCATTAAAATTCGTAGAGATTCAATTTTGTCTGCCTGGGTGATGATATTATTAATTATTTCTTGGACTAAACGGGATGATTGATCTCCAAAACAGCATTCTTCTTCTAGATATAAACATGTTCCTCTTTGCCTGGCTGGGAGAAGATCCCAGACTCTTTGGTTTTGTCGGACTGCAGTGGCCATGGAGTCTAGACGTTGTTGAAGTCTGTTGAGGCCTCTGCTGCTTGTTGCGGACCCATTGAGGTTTTCTGAGATAGTTTCTACTGGATTCCCAAGGCTCCACCTTATGGTGACATTTATGCTGCAGAAGTATTTTGCATTAACATGGTGAAAGGAACAAATGTTGTATTTTCTATTTTTTGCCAATAAGCAAAAGTTTGGGCAGCTAAGTTGGCAGCAGTCGTTCAGTCCATTTATGGATGGTACAGTTGAATGGTGGTCAAAGTTAGAGCCTGGAATGCTTCAGTAAATGCGCTGAAGTTGCCTGAGGGCCATCAGAGTTGTTGTTTACATTGGATTAGATCATTTATTGAGAGTAGAACAAGCACTCTGATGGTCCTCTCTCCATTTGGGACTTTCTGTAAGGGAAGCAATGTCTCTGGACCTGGATGGTGTGAAGTCCCACTGTGAGTAACTGCAGCTGGGCTGGTCTCTATTGTACTTGGCAAAGGCTGATAGAAAGGAGCATAAGGAGGAGGTGAAACAAATTTAGATTCTACAGAAGATTCTGGTAGTGTGGGGACGCTGGGGATTCTAAAAGAGTTGTGGGGCACTGAGGGCCCCTGTCTGGAGCTGGTGTTGGGCTGTGGGTTCTGGGGTCCCTTCCCCTTAATAAGAGATGATCTTCTAATTCTTCTTAGGGGCTTTCTCGCTTACTAGGCTTTAGCCCACAGGTGCTGCATAGAGCTGGGTTTTGTTGTCAGGCCAGAAAAACTTGCACATAGGATACTTCAGACAATTTTCCCTGATTTTCACAGAAAAGTTCTAGCTGTAAGATGGAGTTAAAGCTCACAGTCTCATTCTCCAGCCATGTTTTCTCAGCTAATCTGTAGGGAGGCTAAATAGTGTTACGAAAGAAGATAAAGTTTTCTTTTTTCTAAGTTCATTTAGCCAAAAGCTGTTCTAATTTTTAGATATACATCCCAGGGGTGTTTCAGTGACAGTAGAGGAAGCGGCTCCCACGGTGCCAGAATCCTGAAATGTCAGAACATTTACTGAAGTCCAGGAGGCTGTGGGCATCACCACGGGCCAAGTGTAACCACCAAGTGTCCAGCGCATCCCTTCCAAACCCCATTAACTGAAGCTCTAGTAGGTCATAGGCATTTGCCCTACACCGTCTTAGCTCTCCCCAGCGGTGGACATCTCCAGCCCTACCGAGATGACCCCCACTGATGGCTGGGGAGCAGATGTCCGGCTGACAAGCCTTGCCCTAATTCACTGGGTTGCCATTTGTGATGTCCAATTATAACGCCTGGAATGCTCAGATGCAATCCCTATGACCGGGCATCTACCGTGCAACTTTTGCCCAGCAAAGAAAGCCTGTTGAAGAACAATTTCACGGAGCTGGGAAGTGCATAAACCTGAAGGGACAGGGTTCTCTTAATGTGCTGCTCAAAACGAAACAAAAATTTTGTCAACAGAAAACCTGACCAGAAAATACATTACAATAGCCACTAGGTGGAGATAGAGTATTACTGAAGGGACAGCAAACGATAAGCTGAGTCTGAAGTGTGGCCAGAAAGATGTGAAACTAAGAAGCAAGGTAGCCCAAATATGAAATATTGAGGGCAACCCATGTGGTCAGTGTATTTATCAATACCACAGAAGTAGCAGCCAAAAGGAGAGCGCACATATATTCTCCCTCTAAAGAATACAGGTGATTTAAACACGTTTCCCCCAGAACTTTACTGAAACAGCGCTGGAACAAGCAGCGATAGTTAACCAGGTAGTCTGGAACTGCCATAGTATTCACTGTAAGTAAAGGGAAACTGAAATTAATGAAGCAGACAAACCTCGCCCCAGGTCATGGCACCAGACATGTTGATGGCTGATGTAATACCTTGGTTCTTATCTCCTTAGTTTGAAAGAATTTAAACAAGAGACACACAACAAAAAAAGTACAGCATAATTTATTGCAAAAAAAGAGAGAATATTTTGAAAATTAAGTGCAGAATAGACTGTACAGTCTGAGAGGGAGATTCCAGGGCAGCCTGTTCATAAAAGTGAGACGGCATTAATTATTGCTGGAGAAACCCTCTTTATGGGAGTTTTGCATGATTATTCATAAGAAGGTGGAAAGAAGTGTCACAGTAAGCATGTTCTGACCGGTCTTCTGGGTGCACAAGTGCAGTAGCTGTACACATCTGTGCATACATTGCATGTCTCATTAGTATCTTAAATCTCCACCCAGGAATGTGTTTTTTACTATTAAAATAAACAAAGGGTCAGCTTGAAGACAGATAAAATCAAAATGCAAATGTTTTCTAGAAGTAAAAGTCCCTACTGAAGATAGCGGGTTTCAAATGACCCCAAGAGCTCCACATCTTAAAAGTTGCTCCGGTAAAGCTGGAACACTATCTGTTCCTGAGGTAACAGGTCCCATTTGTGGCTCTGAGCCACTGGCAAGCCAGGCCTGACTTGAGATGAGACTATTGATTTCAAGTGTAAAATGCCTAAATAGTCAGCAGCTTCAGGTTGCATTTTGGAGCTTGTCCACTTAAATGGGTTGATGAAAATGGCTCACAAGACTCACGCCTTGGAAATGGGGTTTTCTCCTTTGCTCTTAGCAGATTTTGTGCAACCCAATAATTAACTTTTCTGATGCCTAGATTTTCACATTCATGAAAAAGGCGACTTTAAGAGTGACATTTCCAGGAAGCCACAGTCCTTGTCACAATCTGCAGAGCTCTGAAGCTGATCACAGGCAGGCCAGGTGGAAGATTTCTCTCTAAAACTGTTGAGTGCGTGCTCTGGCTAGAGAAAAAAGAGGGCTGCGTCGCAATGGACAGTGTCTCGGACATCAGGAAAGTTTTCACAGCAGTTTAGGAAAGAAGGCAGCGCCCCGGGCTGCAGAAGACGTAATGCTCTGGAAAGAACCGTGGGTGCAACTGAAAGAGGAATCTGAGAAGGATAGGGCCAATTGGGTGAGGACAAGCCGTCCGATTTGGGAAAAGGTAAGGTATCTTCGTAGGGTAATACCCTCCTCAATGGTCAGCCAAGACCTGCCCTCCAGGTGCACCTCTGTACTCACTCTCCTTGCAAAGAGTCGGCATAGCATAAGAACTCAGCAGTGCTTTGGACTCCAGGAAGTCCACACCGCTCTGCCCCTCCCTCTAGGGCTATGCACCCCCGGATTGCAGTACATGCTGGGATTATAGTTCTGGAGCCTAGCTACAAACAGGCTGAGAGTTTTTAATGGACTACAGCTCCCAGCATATTAGGTGGGGCGCATACCACTCTGCCCCTTCTTCCAGGTCTACACCTCGCCCTGGAGCCTGGCGCATTCTGGGATTGTAGTCCTGTAGCCCTTTGACCAAAGGGTTGGGAGTGTTTATGACAATACATCTTCCAGCAATCCTAGGGAGGGGCACACAGCCCGGTCTCTTCCTCCAGTGACACGCATTGGCCCTAAGACTGGTGCATGCTAAGACTGTAGTCCTGCAGCTCTTTGAAGAAAGGGCTGGAAGTGTTTGTGAGCATATATCTCCCAGCAAGCCTAGGGAGATGCACACAGCCCCGCCTCTTTATCCAGTGACGTGCACTGTCCCTGACCCCAGTGCACACTGGGATGGTAGTCCTGTAGCCATGGGACAGGAAAGTCTAGGAGTCTTTATGAAACTACATCTCCCAGCAAGTAGAAGGAGGCGCCCACGGTCCAGTCTCTTCCTCCAGTAATGCTCACTGTCCCCGACCTGGGTGCATGTTGAGACTGTAGTCTTGCAGCCCGGTGATGAAAGGGCTAGGAGTGTTTATGAGACTACATCTCCCAGCAAGCCTACTGAGGCGCCCATGGCCCTGCCTCTTCCTCCAGTGACGGGCACTATCCCTGAGCCTGGTGCATGCCAGGATTGTAGTGCTGCAGCCTTGTGACCAAAGGGCTGGGAGCGTTTATGAGGCTGCATCTCCCAGCAAGACCAGTGGGATGTGCAGAGCCTCGTCCGTTCCTCCACTGATTAGCGCACTCTCTCTGAGCCTGGTGCATGCTGGGATTGCAGTTCTGCAGCCCTGTGACCGAAGAGCTTTGTTATAGTTATCTGTGAATTATTCAACAAACTACTTTACTTAATTATTACTGGAAGCAAGAACCTCAGTTGCATTCACTTTTTGGATTTTATGTAAGTGAAATTGTGTAATGTGTATACTTTTACATCTACTTTCTTCTACGCAACATTGTAGTTATGGTATTAATTCATGATATTGCAGATAGCTATAGTTTGTTTATTTAAAAATTATTTTTTACATAGTGGTAAAGTGTACACAAAATTAACCATTTTAGCTATTGTAAGTGTGCAGCTCAGAAAAATTAACTACATTCACATTGTTTTGCAACTATCATTTGCATTCATAGGGACCTTCTTTCAACTTGCAGAAACAAAACTCTATACCCATCAAATAAGCTCCTTGTTACTAACAACAATGCAGTATTTGGGCCTGTTCTTTTTTTTTCTTCTTTTCTCGTTTCTGGACTGGGTCTCTCTCACTCTGTCACCCAGGCTAGGGTGCAGTGGCGCTCTCTCGGCTCACTGCAACCTCTGCTTCGTGGATTCCAGTGAATCTTCTTCAGTAGCTGAGATTACAGGCATGCACCACCACAGCTGGCTAATTTTTTCTATTTTTAGTAGAGACGGGGTTTCTCCATTTTGGCCACGCTTGTATTGAACTCCTGACCTAAAGTGATCAGCCCTCCTGGGCCTCTCAAAGTGCTGGGACGACAGGCCTGCGCCCCCAGGATTTCAGCCTTTAAAAGCCCAGGCCCTGCCACCTTTTGCCGTGGCCCTTACGCTCTGAATGACGTGTCATCTCTGCCATAGGTTGACTCCTTGAGTCCCCTATGCCATTGCACTCTAGCCTGAGCAGCAAGAGCAAAACTCCTTCCCCCCAACTCCCCACGCAAAAAATAAGTAAGTAAATAAATAAATAAATAAAATCTCTACACATGACCTGTAAGTTTGTGTTCCCATGAGTGATTTCTAAGAAATGGCACTGTACACTGAACGCAGTGGCTCACGTCTGTCATCCCAGCACTTTGGGAGGCTGAAGTGGGTGGGTCAGGAGGTCAGGAGTTCAAGACCAGCCTGGCCAGCATGGTGAAATCCCGTCTCTACTGAAAATATGAAACTGAGTAGGGCACGGTGGGGCAGGCCCCTGTAATCCCAGCTACTCAGGAGGCTGAGGTGGGATAATTGCTTGAACCTGGCAGGCAGAGGTTGCAGTGACCCGGGATCACACCACTGCACTACAGCCTGGGCAACAGAGTGAGACTTGGTCTCCAAATAAATGAATGAAAGAAAGAAAGAAAGAAAGAGAAGAAAAGAAAGGAAAAGAAAGGAAAAGAAAAGAAAAAAGAAAAGAAAAGAAAAGAAAAGAAAAAAGAAAAGAAAAGAAAACCAGAAAAGAAACAGAAAATAGAGAAAATGAAAGAAAAGGCACTGTGTCACTACTGGGCTAAGACCTTCTCTCTTTCTGTCTGTTTCTCTCTGTCTCTCTCTGTCTGTCTCTATCTTTCTCTATGTCTCTTTCTCTGTCTGTCTGTCTCTTTCTCTCTGTCTCTGTCTCTCTTTCTCTGCCTGTCTCACTGTGTCTGTCTTTTGTCTAACTCTCTTTCTCTGCCTGTCTGTCTCTCTCTCTCCCTCCCTGTCTGTTTCTCTCTCTCTGTCTCTCTCTTTCCGTCTGTTTCTCTCTGTCTCTCTCTGTCTGTCTCTGTTTATTTCTATCTCTTTCTCTGTTTCTTTTTCTGAGTCTGTCTTTCTCACTCTCTCTCTCTGTCTCTCTGTGTCTATCTTCTGTCTTACTCTCTTTCTCTCCCTGTCTGTCTCTCTCTCTGTCTCTCTCTCCCTCCCTTTCTGTCTCTCTATCTCTCATTCTCTGTCCCTCTCTCTTTCTGTCTCTTTCTCTCTGTCCATCTCTGTCTCTCTCTTTCTTTCTGTCTCTGTCTCTCTCTCTCTGCCTGTCTCTCTCACTGTGTCTGTCTTCTGTCTTACTCTTTCTCTGCCTGTCTGTCTCTCTCTCTCTCTCTCTCTTTCTGGCTGTTTCTCTCTGTCTCTCTGTCTGTATCTGTCTGTCTCTTTCTCTGTCTGCCTGTCTCTCTCTTTCTTTTTTTTTTGAGACGGAGTCTCACTCTGTCACCCAGGCTGGAGTGCAGTGGAGCTATCTCAATTCACTGCAAGCTCCGCCTCCCAGGTTCACACCATTCTCCTGCCTCAGCCTCCCGAGTAGCTGGGACTACAGGCGCCCGCCACCACGCCTGTTTAATTTTGTGTATTTTTAGTAGAGACAGGGTTTCACCGTGTTAGCCAGGATGGTCTTGATCTCCTGACGTCGTGATCTGCCCGCCTATGCCTCCCAAAGTGCTGGGATGACAGGATTGAGCCACCGCTCCTGGCCTTTCTTTCTCTCTCTTTCTCTCTCTCTCCGTCTCTCTCTGTGCCTATCTTCTGTCTTACTCTCTTTCTCTGCCTGTCTGTCTGTCTCTCTCTCTGTCTGTCTCTCTCCCTCCCTGTCTGTCTGTTTCTTTCTCTCTGTCTCTCTCCATCTTGCACTCTCTGTCTCTCTCTCTTGCTGTTTCTCTCTGTCCGTTTCTGTCTTTGTCTGTCTCTTTCTCTGTCTGTCTCTCTCTTTCTTTCTCTCTGTCTGTGTCTCTCTGTCTCTCTGCCTGTCTCTCTCACTGTGTCTGTCTTCTGTCTTACTCTCTTTCTCTGCCTGTCTGTCTGTCTTTCTCTCTCCCTCCCTTTCTCTTTCACTCTCTCTATCTCTCACTCTCTGTCTCTCTGTCTGTTTCTCTCTGTCTCTGTCTCTCTCTCTCTCTCTCTGTCTGTCTGTCTCTCTCTGTCTCTTTCTCTGTCTCTGTCTCTCTCTCTTTCTGTTTCTCTCTGTCCATCTCTGTCTTTCTCTGTCTGTCTCTCTCTTTCTTTCTCTCTGTCTCCATCTTTCTCTCTCTCTGCCTGTCTCTCTCTCTGTGTCTTCTGTCTTACTCTCTTTCTCTGCCTCTCTGTCTGTCTCTCTCTCCCTCCCTTTATCTCTTTCTGTCTCTCTTTCTCTTTCTCTTTATCTTTCTCTGTTTTTCTCTGTCTGTTTCTCTCTCTTTCTCTGTCTCTGTCTCTCTCTTTCTCTCTGTCTCCCTCTGTCTGTCTCTCTGTCTCTCTCTCTGTCTCTCTCCCTCCCTGTCTGTTTCTCTCTTTCTCTGTCTCTTTCTCTCTGTTTCTCTCTGTCTCGTTCTGTCCATGTCTGTCTTTCTATGTCTGTCTCTTTCTCTGTCAGTCTATCAGACACCCTGTGCCAGGAAGGGCCCTGCCCCTTCCACGAAAGTGAGAAGCATGTGCTTAGAGAGGCCAAGAGGAATGTAGACAGACAGGCCTTGCTGGGCTTCCCCACTCGGTGTATGATTTCAGGAGGTCGAGGCTGGGTCCCCACTTGGATGGAAGAGGCATTTTCAGACTTTTCTCTCTGTCACGTGTGGCGTCCGTACTTCTCATATTTCCCTGATAAGCTCCTCAACTTAAAAATACATGATTAAGGCCGGGCATGGTGGCTGACATCTGTCATCCCAGCACTTTGGGAGGCTGAGGTGGGTGGATCACCTGAGGTTGGGAGTTGGAGGCCAGCCTTGTTAATATGGTGAAACCCCATCTCTACTAAAAATACAAAACTGAGTCCAGTGTGGTGGGGCAGGCGCCTGTAATGCCAGCTAGTCAGGAGGCTGAGGTGGGAGAATCTCTTGAACCTGGGATGCAGAAGCTACAGTGAGCCGATATCACGCCACTGCACTACAGCCCGGGCTGTAGAGTGAGTGAGAGTCTGTCTCAGAATAAATAAATACATACATACATACATTATTTTCCTTGCTGAATGACACTTGCAGCATCGGTTGTCTTCGGGCATCACCTAGCGGCCACTGTTATTGAAAGTAGATGTGACATGGAGGGAGGTCTCGCCAACTTCACCGAGCCTGGGGCAACTGGTTTCTCTCTCTCCCTTCTGGAGGCCTCTCCGTCTCTCCCTCATTGCCTAGGGAACCTCCAGCCTGGCAGGGGTCCTATTGCTCTTTGATCAGCGCTTTAGTTTTCTTTGTGTTTTGGTTTTTTTCATGCACATAGACTCTTCTACTTGGGCTTTAGGAGAGGTCAGTTTAATTTTCAAGTCGCCCCCCAGCTCCCCCCACTACCCACGTCGCTTTACCTTCATTTAGTGAGTCAGTTAGGTGGATTCACCCCAAACCCCTCACCCCCTGCCTCCCAACACCCTGCTTGGAAACCTTCGGGAGCCACCCGGGTGTGCCTCGGTCTTCTCTCCCCTTCCCCCACCACTTGCCGGTGATCTCATTCTTGCCAGGCTGGCGTTTGCATCAGTGGGCATCAGACCTCACTCAGTGGCCGCTGTTTTTGAAGAAGGGGGTGGCAAGTCCCACTTCCCCCAAGGCAGCTTGGGTCGATTGCATAGCCCTTGACCCTTGTTGGCAAGCGGGCGGGTCTGCAGTTGTGGGGTTTTTCCCCTGCTTCACTCCTCAAGCCTCCCTCCCTAGGAAAGCTTCACCCTGGCTCAAACACCTTTTATCAAGATATTTTAGTTTCTCCTCCCTCCAGCCAGCATAGTTTCACGATGGGAACGGCATCACAGCTCTAGTCTGGGCCTTCTTAGTATTTGCCCAAAATAGAAATGCTTTCTGAAAACTAATATTTTGCTCACTTATGATTTCCAGGGATGGTGCCTTGGCCCGTGTTTTTTGGCTTGTTTTGTTTTGTTCATGTGTTTCCTTTTTCGTATGTATTTCTTTTCAGGTGAAGTAGAAATCCCCGGTTTTCAGGAAGACGTATATTTTCCCCAAGACATGTAACTGCTGTTTTCTCCTGTTGTTAACTAGCCCTTTTGTGAATCTCTCCACATGCTGTGAGAGCTGGTTTATGTTTACTATACTTCAGAACATCTTATTTTCTAGAAATCTGTAAGCGAATGCTGCTGCTGCTCTTGCTGCGGTTGTTGTATTTGTTTTCAAAGAATACCCGGCCACTGTTTACAGGATCAAAAGCGTTATAAAATATGTGTAATTATTTCCTGAGCACACCCTTCCTCCTCTCTCTGTCTCTTTGTCTGTCTCTGTCTCTCTCTTTCTCTGTCTGTCTTTTCTCTCTCTCTCTGTCTCTCTCTGCCTGTCTGTCTGTTTCTCTCTCTCTCTCTTTCTGCCTGTCTCTCTCAATGTGTCTGTCTTCTGTTTTACTCCCTTTTACTTCCTGGGTGAGGGGATGCCTCATCCTGCTTGAGCTCATGCACAGTGCTCTGCACCCAATGTCCTCCACCCACTGTCCAGCACTGCCAGTGAGATGAACCCAGTACCTCAGATGGAAATGCAGAAATCACCCATCTTCTGTGTTGCTCACGCTGGGAGCTATAGACCGGAGCTCTTCCTATACGGTCATCTTGGCTCCATCCATCCCCCCAACTTCTTAGAGGGACAAGTGGCATTCAGCCACCCGAGATTGAGCAATAACAAGTCTGTGATGCCCTCAGATATCCAGGGCTGCACGTGTGCCACACTGACCTGTTCAGCTTGTGCCTACCCTATGTGGCAGATGCGGGTAACCTTTTGAACCCCATTCATGATGGTGATCGGGGATTTCAATTTTTCCTCATGAATGAGGAATTCTCAGTAAGTGTGGGTTATAAGATTGCATTGATTAAGTCCCTGTCCTTTTTACACACTGCGCGTCACTACTACAAATTGGGTGGTTTAGTGAGGCCCTTGGATCAGCCCAATTGGGCCAGCCCATGGCCCTGGTGGAGCGCTGAGAAGATGGTCGAACTTGACTATCTAGTGGAAGTAGAAGTTGTAACAACGTTTCCATAGGTGAAACTGCAGAAGGATCATTAACAAAGAAGAGCAAAGCTGTGGCAGTGCCACCGCGTCCTTCCTCCTTGGCCGACTCTGTTCCCCCTGCAGCGCGTGCATGGTCGGGGTGATGCCTTTCGTTTGTTGCACAGGCCTACCAGCTGGGAGGGCCAGAGAACTCGGGAGGGAGCAAGAGGGAAGAGAGAGACATGCGTGCAGGGATGGGAGAGTGTGTGCCTGTCATGGGGCAGGCTGGATTGCTTGCCAGCCTGGTGAGCAGTGGGGAGTGGTCCCCTGCCGTGCCCCTCAAATGTGTGTCAGTGGGCACAGGGGTTGTTCTTGGTGTCACAGATGGGTGGGGGTCTTAGTGCCCTCCCCACCAGGGCCCATCTTCCTGCCCCATCCCAGCAGCTCCCATCTGGGCTGGCGGGGTACCCATCACTGCCACTGCCACCATCATCACCTTTGCCACACCGTGCCACTGGGCATGGCCCAGCTCACTCCACTTGCTCTCCCCAGCCTTCCTGCTAGGGCATCTCGAGGGTCAGCGGCAAGACACTGGTCTCCCATCCTCATCGATCCCCCCGCCGTCCAGGTACCTAGCACGTTCTGGCATGGAGGTTTAAGGACCCCTTGGGGGGTTGTCCATCTGCCCATGGGTCGGGTGTGGTAAGCCCGTGGACTCCGCCCCCTGGCCAGGGCCGTGTTGCACTTGCCTGTTGCCGCTGATGCCACAGTCACGGCGGCTTTCGGGTGGGGGCTTTACATGGTGGCCTTCGTGCCATCACGACTGTGCTGTGTGTGTGGCATGTGTCCTGCACCATGGGAGCAGGAACCCCCAGGCGCCTGAGGGGTAGTGTCAGCATTTGCCCCCTGTGGTTGGCACGTTCCTCCCTGTGTGGTGAAATCTTCTGACCCCTCTCTGGTATCTGGTCCCATTGCTGTCTGACTGGCTGGCCTGAGGCAACCCCACTAGGGGACGTGCTGTGCCAGGAGGGCCTCCTCCTGTCGGGAGCACCCTCACCAAATCGACCTTGTACGACTCTTACGGTGGATCACTCTGCTCCTGTGTCAATGAAAAATGCAGCTAGCTGTGAGAATTAATGTGAACTGAAGGACACATTGATCATTGACACTTTGAACTCACTTGTGGCCCAGGTTCTTTTCAGGGCTACACCTGTCTGAGCATCACTTGTTGATCAATCACTCCTGGGGGTGCCTCCAGCTTCCTCAGGGTGCATGGCTGGGGCTTCCCTCGCAGGGCCCACCAGGGACCTCTGTCCCCCCAAGTGCAACCTGGTGATGTCTGCCCTCCTCTTCTGCTGTGCCCACCTCTTCCCCCTCCCCACATGGGCCCTGCCTGGTCATGCTTTTTGTGGCAGCAGGAAGGGGGGCTCCTGGCTGTGAGAAAGAGAGGGTGACACCACTGCCCCTGAAGACGGAGAGAGAAGAGAGCCAGCTGGGGCCCAGTTCCCATGGCCACCAAAGCAGTCCAAGTTCCTCCATTGGGGGCTCCCTCATGCCTCACATGTTTCATGGTGTGGGGTTCATTGGCCCTGGCCGGTTGGAAGGTCCCATCCCATCGTCGTCATCACATGTTGTCAGTGGTGGGGACATGTTGTGGGGGGAGGAAGGCAAGTAGGAAGGGTCGGGTGGGGAGAGGGTTGGGGAGCATGTCCCTGTCACTGTGGTTTGCTGCCTGACCCTGGTGGCAGCCCAGCATCTGACCGACCACCACTCCTGCACCCCCCTCCTCCCTGACACCCCTCTGAGGCACCGTCCTCCTCCTCCACCTGACCCCCACCCACCTGGGTTACATCGTGGCATGTCCAGGGCCAGAAGCCCACCTCGCGGCTTGCCCAGCAGTGCTTGTGGCCACAGTCCCGGGGTTTGCCTGCCCCTGGCTGTAACACACTGGACACTGCTGTGTAGTTGGCCATTTCGATCCCACCTGCAGCTGGTGGCCACGCAGTGCCAGGGGCCCCATCCGGAGCTTACACATCAGGGTGGGGCAGTGCTGCTGTGTCCTCAGACCCATCCTCCACCTCCATTTCATACATAGGCAATCCCATGTAACTTAGCAAAGATAGCAAGTCCCTAGACATGGTGCAGCCATTGTAGCGGTGGCCTCCCAGTAGCATCATTAATATCAATTGTAATTTGTAGGCAATCAGTTGCACATTTCATTATCTGAGTTATACAAATGTGTAAACTAATACAGTTTTAATAGAAGGGAGTAAAGGATAATATAAGTAATAGTCACAATCTCCAGTTGGAAGAGGTAGTGTTTTCTCAGAAATGATGCATTCCTGGAGCAAGGTTATTTTGTGTTTGGTTTCTTAAATATCTATTTCCATTTTGACAAACCACTGGAAAAGTCCAGCTTCACAAGGACTCTCCATAGAGCAATCACACAAAAGAAAACCCATAACACAAAATCAAACAAGGGTGGTCCATGTTTCTCATTAAAGACTCATTACCAAGTTTTCTTAGAAGAGATAAAGAAAACAAAGTTACCTTTATGTGATGGAAAACAGAGAGAAAGAGTAAATGGAATAATAAGTGTTAAGAAACAACATTAAAAAACAAGCAGTGGAAAAAATGAATGGAATTGTTTTACTTGCTATTGATTTCCTATCCTGATATCAGAAAATATGGGAAAGAACAAAGCACTTTTTTGAGACATATTTTTAAGACATAAAACAAATGAATGTTAAAGACTATTTTGCAGTGCTAACAGAAATATCTGTGATTAGTTTCTTCCCTTTAAAAATACGATTTTGTACAATTACATTTATATAAATTATTGAACTAAAATTGTATAAATGGAAAACAGACTATGGGGTTGCCAAGGGGAAGGGGTGGAGGAAAACATGTCAGAGTGTCCGCAAAGATCGCAAGTTGGAGCCTGGTGGTGAGGCTACCGTTCTGTATCTTGACTGTCGAAGTGGTAGTTACACAGATCTGCACCACATAAAAATGCACAGAACACATGCACACACATACACACATACACAAACGAATGCGTACAAAACGGTTGTGATCTGAGTAAGCTTTTTGAATTGTACCTATGTCAGTTTCCAGGTTTTGATAATGCTCTACGGCTATGTGAGATGTCACCACTGGAATTAGTGAAGAGTACCTAAGACATCCCTGTACTTTTGCATCTTCCTGTGAATCTATAATTATTTCAAAAGAAACTTAAAAGTCATAACAGACTTTCACTTCAAAGAGGAAATAAACTGAAGATTAATGAAATTGTTGAAGAACATCAAATACTCAATAGTCTGTATGAGAGCTGTATTCTGTCCACTCACAGCACAGCTGTCATTTAGCCTTTTCCTGACATGCCCTAGAGGACTTGAGCTCCCCTTGGATTGCCAAGGCCTATAATGTTTATTAGTTAGTAACTTTGTACCGAACCTCCCAAAAATGAAAAATGATTGAATAATCATTTATAATAAAAACTAGTAATTTTACTTATAAAGAGACAATAGCAGTAACAAATTTAAATATTTGGGGTAAAGAATAGGATCTTGGTAAGACATTACAGGCAAAATATAATACAGAAAAAATAAGGAATCAGGAACATAAGTAGTTCAGTATTGCAAAAAAATTCTGGATCTGAGAAACAAAAGAACAGAGATTGTATTGCGTTTCTGCTCCAAACCTGCTGAATCACCTCAGGTGTGTTGTGTTTCTGCTCCAAAGTGGCCTATGGTGAAAAATGAAATATTTTCACATAAAAAGTAGACAGAAGCTTTCTGAGAAACTTCATTTTGATGTGTGCATTCATCTCACAGAGTTGAATCTTTATTTTGATTGAGCCGTTTGCATACAGTCTTTTTATAGAATCTGCAAAGTGATATTTGTGAGTCCTTTGAGGCCTATGGTGAAAAGGAAATATCTTCACATAAAAACTAGAAAGAAGGTTTCTGAGAAACTGTATTGTGAAGTGTGCATTCATCTCACAGAGGTAAATGTTTCTTTTCATTGATCAGTTTGTAAACTCTGTTGTGGAATCTGCAAAGGGATATTTGTGAGTGATCTGAGGCCCAGGGTGGAAACGGAAATATCTTCACATAAAAATTAGACAGAAGCATTCTGAGAAACTTCTTTGTGATGTGTGCATTCATCTCACAGAGTTGAATCTTTCTTTTGATTGTGCAGTTTGGAAGCAGTCTTTTTCTAGAATCTGCAAAAGGATATTGGGGAGCACTTTGAGGCCTATGGTGAAAAAGGAAATATTTTCACATAAAAACTAGAAAGAAGCTTTTGGAGAAACTGATTTGTGATATGTGCATTTATCTCTCAGAGGTAAACTTTTTTTCATTGAGCAACTTGGAAATTCTTTTCTTCTAGAATCTGAAAAAGGATAATTTTGAGGCATTGGGGCCTGTGGTGAAAAAACAAATATCGTCACATAAAAACTAGACAGAAGCTTTCTGAGAAACTTCTTTGTGATGTGTGCATTCACCTCACAGAGTTGAAACCTTCTTCAGATTGAGCAGTTTCAAACAGTCTTTTTGTCGAATCTGCAGAGGGATATTTTGGAGCACTTTGAGTTCTATGGTGAAAAAGGAAATGTCTTCACATAAAAACTAGAAAGAAGCTCTCTGAAAAACTGCTTTGCGATGAGTACATTCATCTCACAGAGTTAACATTTCTTTTCATTGAGCAGTTTGGAAACTCTGTTCCTCTAGTATCTGCAAAGGGATACTTCTCAGTGATTTGATGGCTATGGTGATAAAGGGAATATCTTCACACAAGAACTAGGCAGAAGCTTTCTGAGAAACCTCTTTGGGATGTGTGCATTCAACTCACACAGTTGAAACATTCTTTTGATTGAGCAGTTTGGAAACCTCTTTTTGTAGAATCTGCAAAGGGATATTTGGGAGTGAGTTGAGGCCTATGGTGAGAAAGGAAGTTTCTTCAAATAAAAACTAGAATGAAGCTTTCTGAGAATCTACATTTTGATGTGTGCATTCATCTCACAGAGGTAAACATATCCTTTCATTGAGCAGTTTGGAAACTCTGTTCTTCTAGAATCTGCAAAGGTTTATCTGTGA
The DNA here is from genome assembly GCF_006542625.1 of Nomascus leucogenys. Lineage (NCBI taxonomy): Eukaryota > Metazoa > Chordata > Mammalia > Primates > Hylobatidae > Nomascus > Nomascus leucogenys. The sequence goes on from NW_022096826.1 coordinate 24,560, forward strand.
TTGCTTTGAGGCCTACGGTGAAAAAGGATAGATCATCACATATAAACTAGACAGTAGCTTTCTGAGAAAATTCTTTGTGATGCAGTCATTCCTTTCACAGAGTTGAACCATTGTTTTGATTGAGCAGTTTGGAAACACTCTTTTGTACTATCTGCAAAAGGATACTTGGGAGTGTGTTGAGGCCTATGGTGAAAAAGGAAATATCTTCACATAAAAACTATAAAGAAGGTTTCTGAGAAACTGCTTTGTGATGTGTGCATTCATTTCAAAGAGGTAAACCTTTCTTTTCATTTAGCAGTTTGGAAAATCTGTTCTTCCAGAATCTGAAAAGGGATATTATTGAGTGCTTTGCAGCCTGTGATGTAAAAGGAGGTGTCATCACAGAAAAACTAGACAGAAGCTTTCTGAGAAACTTTTTGTGATGTGTTCATTCATCTCACAGAGGTAAACTTTTCTTATCATTGAGCAATTGGGAAACTCTGTTCTTCTAGAATGTGCAAAGGGATATTTATGAGGGCTTTGAGGTATATGGTAAAATGGGAAATATCTTCACATAAAAGCTAGACAGAAGCTTATTGAGAAACTTCTTTCTGATGTGTGCATTCATCTCACAGAGTTGAGCCATTCTTTTCATTGAGCAGTTTGGAAAAAGGTTTTTTGTAGAATGTGCAAAGGGATATTTGGGAGTGCATTGAGGCCTATGGTGAAAAAGGAAATATCTTCTCATAAAAACTAGAAAAATCCTTTCTGAGAAACTGCTTTGTGATGTGTGCATTCATCTCACAGAGGTAAGCATTTCTTTTCATTGAGCAGTTTGGAAACTCTGTTCTTCTAGAATCTACAAAGGGATATTTGTGAGTGCTTTGAGGCCTATGGTGAAAAAGAAAATATCTACACCTAAAAACTAGGCAGAAGCTTTCTGAGAAACTTCTTTGTGATGTGTGCATTCATCTCCCAGATTTGAACCATTGCTTTTATAGAGCAGTTTAGATACAGTGTTCTTGCAGAATCTGTAAAGGGATATTTGGGAGCACTTTGAGGCCTATGGCAAAAAAGGAAATGTCTTCATATAAAAAGTAGAAAGAAGCTTTCTGAGAAAATGCTTTGTGATGTGTGCATTCATCTCACAGAGGTATAAGTTTCTTTTCTTTGTGCAATCTGGAAACTCTGTTTTTTGGAGAATCTTCAAAGAGCTATCTGTGATCACCTGGAGCCCTATGGTGAAAAAGGAAATATCTTCACATAAAAACTAGATAGAAACTTTCTGAGAAACTTCTTTGTGATGTGTGCATTCATCTCACAGAGTTGAACCTTTCTTTTGATTGAGCAGTTTTGAAATACTGTTTTTGTAGAATCTGCAAGTGGATATTTGGAATGCTTTGAGGCCTATGGTGGAAAAGGAAATATCTTCACATAGAAACTAGACAGAAGCATTCTGAGAAACTTCTTTATGATGTGTGCATTCATCTCACAGAGTTGAATATTTCTTTTGATTGAGCAGTTTGGAAACAGTCGTTTTGTGGAATCTGCAAAGGGATATTTGTGGACCCATTGAGGCCTACAGGGAAATAGGAAATATCTTCACGTAAAAACTAGACAGAAATTTTCTGAGAAACTTCTTTGTGATGTATGCTTTCATCTCACAGAGTTGAATATTTCTTTTGATTGAGCAGTTTGGAAATCATCTTTTTGTAGAATCTGCAAAGGGATATTTGGGAGCACGTTGAGGTCTATGGTGAGAAAGGAAATATCTTCACATAAAAAGTAGAAAGAAGCTTTCTGAGAAAGCGATTTGTGATATGTGCATTCATCCCACAGAGATAAAAAGTTTTTTTCATTGAGCAGTTTGGCAACTCTGCTCTTCTAGAATCTGCAGAGGGATATTTCTGAGTGCTTTGAGACCTATAGTGAAAAAGGAAATATCATCACATAAATATTAGACAGAAGCCTTCTGAGAAACTTCTTTGTGATGTGTGGATTCAGTTCAAAGATTTCAACCATTCTTTTGATTGATCAGTTTGGAGACAGTCTTTTTGTAGGATCTGCAAAGGGATATTTGGGAGCATGTTTAGGCTTATGGTGAAAAAGGAAATATCTTCACATAAAAACTAGAAAGAAGCTTTCCAAGAAACTGCTTTGTGATGTATGCATTCATCTCACAGAGTTGAACCATGCTTTTGATTGAGCAGTTTGGAAACAGTCTTTTTGTGGAATCTGCAAAGGGATATTTGGGAGCGCTTTGAGACATATAGTGCAAAAGGAAATATCTTCACATAAAAAGCAGAAAGAAGCTTTCTGGGAAAGTGATTTTTGATGTGTGCATTTATCTCACAGAGCTAAACCTTTCTTTTCATTGAGCACTGTGGAAACTCCGTTTTTCTAGAATCTGCAAAGTGATATTTGTGAGTTCCTTGAGGCCTATTTTGAAAAAGAAAATATCTTCACATAAAAACTAGACAGAAGCTTTCAGAGAAACTTCTTTTTGATGTGTGCCTTCATCTCACAGAGTTGAACCAATGTTTATATTGAACAGTTTGGAAACAGTCTATTTGTAGAATCTGCAAAAGGATATTGGGGAACACTTTGAGGCCTATGGTGAATAAAAAATATATACACATAAAAACTAGAAAGAAGCTTTCTGAGAAACTGCTTTGTGATGTGTGAATTCATCTGAAAGAGATAAAAGTTTATTTTCATTTAGCAGTTTGAAAACTCTTTTCTTGGAAGATCTGTTATTTTTGAGTGCTTTGAGGCCTATGATGAAAAAGGAATTATCATCACACAAAAAGTAGACAGAAGCATTCTGAGAAACTTTTTTGTGATGTGTGCATTCATCTCACAGAGCTGAACCATTCTTTTGTTTGAGCACTTTGGAAAGAGTCTTTTTGCAGAATCCATAAAGGGATATCTGGGAGCGTGTTGATGCCTATGGTGAAAAAGGAAATATCTTCAGATAAAAACTAGAAAGAAACTTTCCAAGAACCAGGTTTGTGATGTGTGCATTCAAATTACACAGGTAAACATTTGTTTTCATTGAGCAGTTTGGAAACTCTCTTCTTCTAGAATCTGCAAAGGGATATTTGTGAGCAATTTCAGGCCTATGATGAAAAAGGAAATATTGTCACATAAAAACTAGACAGAAGCCTTCTGAGAAACTTCTTTGGGATGTGTTCATTCATCTCACAGAGTTGAACCATTCTTTACATTGAGCAGTTTCAAAACAGTATTTTTGTTGAATCTGAAAAGGCATATTTGGGAGCACATTGAGGCCTATGGTGAAAAAGGAAATATCTTCACATAAGAAGAAGAAAGAAGATTTCTGAGAAACTGCCTTGTCATGTGTGCATTAGTCTCACACAGGTAAACATTTCTTTTCATTAAGCAGTTTTTAAACTCTATTCTTCTAGAATCTGCAAAGGGATATTTGTGAGCACTTTGAGGCCTAGTTTGAAAAAGAATATATCATCACATAAAAACTAGAAAGAAGCTTTCTGAGAAACTGCATTGTGATGTGTGCATTCATGTCACAGACATGAACATTTCTTTTCATTGAGCAGTTTGGAAACTCCATTCTTGGAGAATCTGCAAAGGGATATTTGACAGCGCTTTGAGGCCTGTGGTGAAAAAGGAAATATCTTCACATAAAAACTAGACAGAAGCTTTCTGAGAAACTCCTTTTTGATGTGTGCATTCATCTCACAGAGTTGAACCATTCTTTTCATTGAGCAGTTTGGAATGACCCTTTTTGTAGAATCTGCAATATGTTATTCGGGAGCGCTTTTATTCCTAAGGTGAAAAATGAAATATCTTCATATAAAAACTAGAAAGAAACTTTCTGACAAACTGCTTTGTGATGTCTCCATTCGTCTCAAAGATGTAAACGTTTCTTTTCATTAAGCAGTTTGCAAACTCTGTCCTTCTAGAATCTGCAAAGGGATATTTGTGAGTGGTTTGAGGCCTATGATGAAAAAGGGAATATCTTCACATAAAAACTAGACCGAAGCTTTCTGAGAAAATTCTTTGTGATGTGTGCATTTGTCTCAGGTTGAGCCATTCTTTTGATTGAGCAGTTTGGAAACACAGTGCTTGTAGAATCCGCCAAGGGATATTTGTGTTTGCATAGAGGCCTGAGGTGGAAAAGGCAATATCTTCTGATACAAACTAGACAGAAGCTTTCTGAGAGACTGCTTTGTGATACATGCATTCATCTCACAAGGTTGAACCATTCTTTTGATGGAGCAGTTTGGAACCACTGTTTTTGTAGAATCTGCAAAGGAATATTTGGGAGCCCTTTGAGTCTTATGGTGAAACAGGAATTATCCTCACATAAAAACCAGCAAGGAGTTTTCTGAGAAACTGCTTTGTGATATGTGCATTCATCACACAGTTAATACTTACTTTTGATGGAGCATTTTGGAAACACCATTTTTGTACAATCTGCAAAGGGATATTTGGGAGTGCTTTCAGGTCTTTGGTGAAAAAGGAAATATCTTCACCTAAAAACTCGAAGTATATTTCTGAGAAACTGCTTTGTGATGTATGTATTCCTCTCACACATTTGAAGCATTCTTCAAATGTGCCAAAGAGTCAAAATTCTTTTGATTGAGCAGTTTGGAAGCACGGTTTTTCTAGAATCTACGAAGGGATATTTGTCAGCACTTTGAGGCCCATTGTGAAAAAGGAAATATCTTCACATAGAATATGGAAAGGAGCTTTCTTAGACACTTCTTTGTGATCTGTACATTCATCTCACAGAGTTAAACCATTCTTTTGATTGAGCAGTTTGGAAACATACTGCTTGAAGTATCTGCAAAGGGATATTTGGATTTGCCTTGAGGCCTATGGGGAAAAAGGAATTATCTTCTGATAGAAACTAGACAGAAGGTTCTGAGAGACTGCTTTGTGATGTGTGCATTCATCTGACAGAGTTAAACGTTTCTTTTCATTGAGCAGTTTGGAATCTCTATTCATCTAGAAAATGCAAACGGATATTTGGGAGCGCATTGAAGCCTGTGATGAAAAAGGAAATATCTTCTGATACAAACTAGAAAGAGAGTTTCTGAGAATTTGCTTTGTGATGTGTGCATTCATCTCATGGAGGTGAACCTTCTTTTGATTGAGGAGTTTGGAAACACAGGGTTTACAGAATCTGCAAAGGGATTTGGATTCACATGGAGGCCTGTGGTGAAAAGAGAAATACCTTCTAATGCAAACTACATAGAAGCTTTCTGAGAGACTGCTTTGTGATGCTTGGATTCCTCTCAAAGAGTTGAAATGTTCTGTTTATGGAGCAGTTTTGAACCCCTTTTTTGTAGAGTCTGCAAGGGGATATATGTGAGCACTTTGAGGTCTATGGTGAAAAAGGAAATACCTTCACATAAAAACTAGAAAGAATCTTTCTGAGAAACTGCTTTGTGATGTGTGCATTCATCTCACAGAGGTAAACCATTCTTTTCATTGAGCAGGTTGGAAACTCTGTTCTTCTAGAATCTTCAAAGGGATATTTTTGAGTGCTATGAGACCTATGGTGAAAAAACAAATATCCTCACATAAAAACTAGACAGAAGTTTTCTGAGAAACTTCTTTGTGATGCGTGCATTCATCTCACAGAGTTGAACCATTCTTTTTATTGAACACTTTGGAAACAGTCTTTTTGTAGAATCTGCAAATGGATATTTGGGAGCGCATTTCCATTTTCACTATGGTGAAAAAGGAAATACCTTCACATAAAAACTAGAAAGAAGCTTTCTGAGAAACTTCTTTGTGACATGTGCATTCATCTCACAGAGTTAAACATTTCTTTTCATTGAGCAGTTCGGAAACTCTGTTCTTGGAGAATCTGCAAAGGGATATTTGTTAGCGCTTTTAGGCCTGTGGTGAAAAAGGAAATATCTTCAGATTTAAACTAGAAAGAAGCTTTCAGAGAAACTGCTTTGTGATCTGTGTGTTCATCTCCCAGAGTTAAACCTTCCTTTTGATGGAGCAGTTTAGAAACACTGTTTTTGCACAATTTGCAAAGGAGTATTTGGGAGTGCATGGAGGCCTATGGTGAAAAAGGATATATCTTTAGAGGAAAACTAGAAAGAATCTTTCTGAGTAACAGGTTTGTGATGTATGCATTCATCTCACAGAGATAAACTTTTTTTTTTTGATTCAGCAGTTTAGGAACACTGCTTTGTCCATTCTGTGAATGGATATTTCTGAGCTCATTGAGGCCAATGGCAAAAAAGTGAATATCCCAAGATAAAAAGTCGAAGGAATCTATCTGAACCACTGCATTGTGATGTGTGCATTCATCTCACAGAGTTAAAGGTTTATTTCCATTAAGCAGTTTGGAAACAGTGTTTTTGTAGAATCTGCAAAGGGATATTTGGGAGCGCATTGAGGCCTATGGTGAAAAAGTAAATATCTTCAGATAAAAAGTGGAAACAAACTTTCTGAGAAACAGCTTTGTGATGTGCACATTCATCTCACTGAATTTAAACCAATTTTTGGATTCAGCAGTTTGGAAACACTGTTTTGGTCCATTCTGCAAATGGACATTTGGGAGCTCATTTAGGCCAGTGGCGTTAAAGATAACATCCCAGGATAAACCTAGAAGGAAGCTATCAGAGAAACCGCTCTGTGATTTTTGCATTCATCTCACTGAATTAAACATTTCTTTGGATTCAGAGGTTTGGAACACTGTTTCATTAGAATCTGCGAAGGGATATTTGTGTAGTCTTTGAGGCCTATGGTGAAAAAGGAATTATCTTCAGATAAAAACTAGAAACAAGCTCTCTTAGAAACTGCTTTTTGATGTGTGCATTCATCTCACAGAGTTCAACATTTCTGTTGATTTGGCAGTTTGGAAACACTGTTTTTATCAATTCTGCAAATGGATAATTAGGAATGGATTGAGGCATTTTTTGAAAAAGATAATATTTTCAGATATACACTGGAAAGAAGCTTTTTGAGAAACTGCTTTGTGATGTTTGTATTCATCTCACAGAGTTAAAACTCTTTGGATTCAGCAGTTTGGAATCACTGTTTTTGTCCATTTTGTGAATGGACATTTTGGAGATTGTTGAGGCAAAGGCAAAAACGTGAATATCCCAGGATAAAAACTAGAAGGAAGCTACCTGAGGAACAGCTTTGCGATGTGTGCATTCATATCACTGATTGAAAACTTTTTTTCACACAGCACTTTGGAAACACTGGTTTTGTAGAATCTTCAAAGGCACATATATCAGTGCATTGAGCCCCATGGGGTATAAGAGAATATCTTCACATGTAAACTAGAAAGAAGCTTTCTGAGAAACTGCTTTCTGATATAGGCACTCATCTCACAGATTTAAAGATTTCTTTTGATTCAGCAGTTTGGAAACTCTCTTTTTATAGAATCTGTGAAGGGACATTTGAGAGCACATTGAGGCCTATGGTGAAAAGGAAAAATCTTCAGATAAAAACTAGAAAGAAGCTTCCTGAGAAACTGATTTGTGATGTGTGCATTCATCTCACAGAGTTAAACTTTTCTATTGATTCAGCAGTTTGGGAACACTGTTCTTGTCCATTCTGCGAATGGACTTTTGGCAGCTCATAGAGGCCAATGGTGAAAATGCAAACATCTGAGGGTAAAAACAAGAAGAAAGCTCTCTAGGGAACCACTTTGTCATGTGTGATTTATCTCAGAGATAAACCTTTCTTTTGATTCAGCAGTTTGGAAACAGTGTTTTTGTCCATTCTGTGAATGGACATTTGGGAGCTCATTGTGGCCAATGGTGAAAGAGCCTATATCCCAGGTTAAAACTAGAAGAAAGCTGTCTGAGAGACTGCTTTGTGATGTGGGCATTCATCTCACAGAGTTAAATTGTTCTTTTAATTCAGCTGTTTGGACTCTGTTTTTCTAGAGTCTGTGAAGGGACATTTAAGAGGGTATTGAGGCCAATGGTGAAAAAGAAAATATCTTCAGTTAAAAATAGGCAAGAAGCTTTCTGAGTAATTGCTTCGTGATGTGTGTATTCGTCTAACAGAGTTAAACCTTTCTTTTGACTCCGCAGTTTGGAAACACTGTTTTTGTGGAATCTGGGAAAGGATATTTTGGTGTGCATTGAGGCCTATTGTGAAAAAGAAAATATCTACAGATATAAACTAGACAGAATCTTTCTGGAAACAGCTTTGGGATGTGTGCATTCATCTCCCAGTGTTAAAACTTTCTTTTGATCAGCAGTTTGGAAACAGTGTTTCTGTAGAATCTGTGAAGGGATATTTGGAATCGCATTGAAGCCTGCAGTAAAAAAGAAAGTATGTTCAGATAAAAACTAGAAAGAAGCTTTCTGTGAAACTTCTTTGCATTGTCTGCATTCATCTCACAGAGTTAAACATTTCTTTTCATACAGCAGTATGGAAAAACTGTTTTTGTCCATTCTGTGCATTGACATTTTGGAGTTCATTGAGGCCAATGGCAAAAAAGAGAATATTCCATTATAAAACTAGAAGGAAGCTATCTGAGATACTGATGTGTGCATTCCTCTCTCAATGAGTTAAAATTTTCTTTTCATTTAGCAGTTTTGAAACACTGTTTTTCTAGAATCTGCAAAGAGGTATTTGGTGGAGAATTGAGGCCAATGTTAAAAAAAGACAATATCTTCATCTAAAAACTATAAAGGAACTTCCTGATAAAATGTTTCATGGTGTGTGCATTTGTCTCATAGAGGACAACTTTTCTTTTGATTCAGCTGTTTGGAAATACTGCTTGTGTAGAATATGCAAAGGGACATTTGGGAGCATATTGAGGCCGATGGTGAAAAAGAAAATATCTTCAGATAAAATATAGAAAGAAGCTTTCTGAGAAACTGCTTTGTGATTTGTGCGTTCTTCTCAAAGAGATGAACTTTTCTTTTGAGGCAGCAGTTTCAAAACACTGTTTTTATAGAGTCTGCAAATGGATATTTGGTAGCACTTTGAGACCAATGGTGAAAGAGAAAATGTCTTCAGATAGAAAGCAAAAAGAAACTTTCTGAGAAGCTGCTTTTTCGTGTGTGCACTCATCTCAAGAAGTACACTTTCCTTTGGTTCAGCAGTTTGAAAACACTATTTTGGTCTATTTGGCAAGGTGATATTTTGGAGCACATTGAGGCCAATGGAGAAAAAGAAAATATCTTCAGATAAAAACAAGAAAGAAGGTTTCTGAGAAACTGCTTTGGATGTGTGCATTCATCTCAGAGAATTAAAACTTTCCTCTGATTCAGAGGGTTGGAAGCATTCTTTTTATATGACCTGCGAAGTGATATTTTGGAGTGCTTTGAGACCTTTACTGAAAAAGAAAATATCTTCTGATAAAAACTAGAAGGAAGCTTTATGAGAAACTGCTTTGCTATGTGTGCATTAATCTCACAGAGTTAAACCTTTCTTTTGATGCAACAGTTTGGAGACACTGTGTTTGTCCATTCTGTAAATGGATATTTTTGAACTCATTGATGCCAATGGTGCAAAAGAGAATATTGCACGATAAAAAGTAGAAGGAAGCTACTTCAGAAACTGCTTTGTGATATGTGCATTCATCCCCCATAGTTCATCCTTTCTTTTGAATCAGCAGTTTAGAAACTCTGTTTTTGTAGGATAAGGGAAGGAATATTTGGAAGCGCATTGAGGCCTAGTTAGAAAAAGAAAATATCTTCATATAAAAACTAGAAGAAGCTTTCTAAGAAACTCCTTTGTGATGTGTGCATTCACCACACAGAATTCAACCTTTCTTTCACTTCAGCAGTTTGGAAACATGGATTTGGTCATTCTGTGAATGGACATTTTGGAGCTCATTGAGTCCAAGGGCACAAAAGAGAATATCCCAGGCTGAAAACTAGAAGAAGGTATCTGAGAAACTGCTTTCTGATGTGCGCATTCATCTCACAGTGTTAAAATGTCCTTTTCATTCAGCAGTTTGGAACCACTGTTTGTGTAGAAGCTGTGAAGGGATATTTGAGAGCACATTGAGGCCTATTGTGAATAAGAAAACTTCTTCAGCTAGAAAATAGAAAGAAGTTTTCTGAGAAACTGATTTGTGATGTGTAGATTCATTTCAGAAAGTTAAACCCCTCTTTTTAATCTGCAGTTTGTAAACACTGCTTTTGTCCATTCTGTGAATGGATATTTGGGAACTCCTTGAGGCCAATGGTGAAAAAGGGAATATCCCAGGATAAAAACTAGAAGGAAACTATCTGATAAATGGCTTTGTGATGTGTACATTCATCTTGCAGAGTTAAACTACCTTTCTTTCCATTCAATAGTTTGCAAACACTGTTTTTGTAGAATTTATGAAGGGATATTTGGGAGCACTTTGAGGTCTATGGTGGAAGAAGGAAACATGTTCAGATAAAAACTAGAAAGATGCTTTCTGAGAAACTGCTTTGTGATGTGTACATTCTTCTCACACAGTTAAACTTTTATTTGGATTCAGCAGTTTGGAAACACTGTTTCTGTCCATTCTGTGAATGGACATTTGCGAGCTAATTGAGGTCAATTGTGAAAAAGTGAATATCCCAAGATAAAAACTAGAGAAAGCTAACTGAGAATCTGCTTTGTGATATGAGCATTAATGTATCAGACTAACCTTTCTTTCCATTCAGCAGTTTGGAAACACTGCTTTTGTTGAATCTACAAAGGGATATTTTGGAGCACATTGAGGCCTACGGTGAAAAAAGAAACATCTTCAGATAAAAACTAGACAGAAGCTTTCTGAGAAACTTCTTTATGATGTGTGCATTCATCTCACAGAGTTGAACCACTCTTTTGATTCAGCAGTTTGGAAACACTGTTTTTTTTTTTGAGAATCTGCAAAGGGATATTTGGGAATGCTTTGAAGCCTATGGTGAAAAAGGAAATATCTTTGGATATAAACTAGAAAGAAGCTTTTTGAGAAACCACTTTGTGATGTGTGCATTCATCTCACAAAGTTCAACCTTTCCTTTGATTGATCGATCAATTTGGAAACACCGTTTTCGTAGGATCTGCGAAGGGATATTTGATATTTCCTATGGTGAAAAAGGAAATAACTTCAGATAAAACTAGAAAGAAGCTTCCTGAGAAACCGCTTTGGATGTGTGCATTCTTCTCACAGAGGTAAATGTTTCTTTTTATTGAGCAGATTGGAAACACTGTTTTTGTAGAATCTGCTAAGGGATATTTGGCAGTGTGCAAACCTATGGTGAAAAAGGAAATAACTTCAGATAAAAACTAGAAAGAAGCTTCCTGAGAAACCATTTTGTGATGTGTGCATTCTTCTCACAGACTTAAACGTTTCTTTTGATTGAGCGGTTTGGAAACATTGTTTTGTAGAATCTGCAAAGGAATATTTGGGAGCCCAATGATGCCTATGATGAAAAAGGAAGTATATTTGGTTAAAAACTAGAAAGAAGCCTTGTGAGAAACTGCTTTGTGATGTAAGCCTTCAACTCACCGAGTTAATCTTGTTTTTTGATTGAGCAGTTTGGACACACTGTTTTTGTATAATCTGCAATGGGATATATGAAAGTGCAGTTAGGCCTATGTTGAAAAAGGAAATATATTCAGATATAAACTCGTAAGAAATTTTTTGAGTAACTACTTTTGATGTGTGCATTCATCTCACAGAGTTAAACTTTTCCTTTGATGGAGCAGTTTGGAAACACTGTTTTTGTATAATCTGTGAGTGATAGTGGTTAGCACAAAAATGTCTATGTTGATAAAGGAACTATCATCAGATAGAACCTCTAAAGAAGGGTTATGAGAAACTGCTTTCTGATGTGTGCTTTCATCTCACATACTTAAGGCCATCGTTTGATGAAACAATTTGGAAACACTGTTTTTGTAGAATCTGCAAAGGGATATTTGGGAGCGCATTGAAGCCAATGTGAAAAAGGAAATATCTTCAGATAAAAACTAGAAATAAGCTATTTGAGAAATGACTTTGTGATTTGTCCATTCATCTCACAGAGTTAAAACGTTCTTTTGATTGATCAGTTTGGAAAATCGGTTTTTGTAGAATCAGTGAAGAGATAGTTGGGAGCACATGAGGCCAATGGTGAAAAAGGAAATAACTTCAGATAGAAAGTAGATAGAAGCTTTCTGAGAACTGCTTTGTGATGTGTGCATTCTTCTTGCAGTTAAAAGTTTCTTTTGCTTGAACAGTTTGGATACACTGTTTTTGTAGAATCTGCAAAGGAATATTTGGGAGCACTTTGAAGCCTATTGTGAAAAAGGAAATATCTTCAGATAAAAACTAGAAAGAAGCTTGTTGAAAAGCTGCTTCTGCTGTATGCATTCATCTCACAGAGTTCAACTTTTTTTTTGACTGAGCAGCTTAGAAACACTGTTTTGGTATAATCTGTGAAGTGATGCAATGTAGCACAAAAGGGCCAATGGTGAACAAGGAATTATCTTCAGATAAAAACTGGAAAGAAGTGTTATGATAAACTGCTTTCTGATGTGTGCATTGACCTCACAGAGGTAAATACTTCTTTTGATGGAACAGTTTGGAAACACTGTTTTTATAGAATTGGTGAAGGGTTATTTGGGAGTGCACTGATGGCTGTGGTGGAAAAGCAAATATCTTCAGAAAAGAACTAGACAGAAGCTATCTGAGAAACTGCCTTGTGGTGTGGACATTCATCACACAGACTTAAACCTTCCTTTTGTTTGAGCAGTTTGGAAACAATGTTTTTGTAGAATCTGCAAAGGTATATTTTGGAGCACACTGTGGCCTATGGTAAAAAGGGAAATATCTTCGGATAAAAACTAGAAGGAAGCTTTTTTGAGAAACTGCTTTGTGATGTGTGTGATCAAATCACAGAGTTTAACCTGTTTTTTGATTGATCAGTTTGGAAACACTGTTTTTGTAGAATCTATGAAGGGATATTTGGGAGTGCTTTGAAGCCTATGGTGAAAACATAAATATGTTCAGATAAAAACTAGTAAGAAGCTTTCTGAGAAATTGCTTTGTGATCTGTGCATTCGTCTCACAGAGTTCAAACTTTCACTATGGTGAAAAAGGAAATATCTTTGGATAAAAACTAGAAGGAAGCTCCTTGAGAAGCTGATTTGTGAAGTATGCAATCAAATCACAGAGTTTAACCTGTTTTTTGATTGCTCAGTTTGGAAACACTCTTTTTGTAGATTCTGCGAAGGGATATTTGGTAGTGCATTGAAGCCTATGGTGATAAAGGAATTATCTTTGGATAAAAACTAGAAAGAAGCATTTTAAGAAACTGGTTTATCATGAGGACATTCATCTCACAGAGTTAAACTTTCTTTTGACTGAGCAGTTTGGAAACACTGTTTTTGCAAAATTTGCAAAGAGATATTAAGTAGTGCAAAAAGCCTACAGTGAAAAAGGTAATAACTTCATATAAAAACTGCAAAGAACCGTTATGAGAAACTGCTTTCTGATCTGTGCATTCATCTCAGAGAGTTAAGTCCTTCTTCTGAAGGAAGAGTTTGGAATCACTATTTCTGTAGAATCTGTGAAGGGATATTTGGGAGCGCATTGATGCCTATGATGGAAAAGGAAATATCTTCAGAGAAGAACCAGACAGAAACTTTCTGAGAAACTGCTTTGTTCTGCATGCATTCATATAGCAGAGTTAAACCTTTGTTTTGATAGAGCAGTTTAAAAACACTGTTTTGGTAGAATCTGCGAAGGGATATTTCAGAGCGCATTGAAGCCTATGGTGAAAAAGGAAACACCTTCGGATAAAAACTAGAAAGAAGCTTTTAGAGAAACTGCTTTGTGATGTGTGCATTCTTCTCACAAAGGTAAAACTTTCTTTTGATTGAACAGTTTGGAAACACTGTTTTTGTAGAATCTGCAAAGGGATATTTGGGAGGGCACAAGGCATATGGTGAAAAAGGAAATAACTTGAGATAAAAAGTAGAAAGAAGCTTTCTAAGAAACCGCTTTGTGATCTGTGAATTCTTCTCACAGAGTTAAATGTTTCTTTTGATTGAGCAGTTTGGAAACACTGCTTTTGTAGAATCTGCAAATGGATAATTGGGAGCGCACCGATTACTATGGTGAAAAAGGAAATATCTTCGGATAAAAACTATAAAGAAGCCTTTTGAGAAACTGCTTTGTGATATGTGCATTCATCTCACAGAGTTAAACTTTTCCTTTGAGCAGTTTGAAAACCCTGTTTTTGTATAATCTGTGAAGCGATGTTTGGTAGCTTGAAAAGGCCTATGGTGAACAAGGAAATATCTTCAGATAAAAACTGGAAGGAAGCAATATGAGAAACTGCTTTCTGATGTGTGCATTCATCTCAAAATATTAAATCCTTCTTTTGATGGATCAGTACAGAAACACTGTATTTATAGAATCTGTGTAGGTATACTTGGGAGTGCATTCAGGCCTACAGTGGAAAAAGAAATATCTTCAGAGAAGAACTAGACAGAAGCTATCAGAGAAATGGCTTTGTGATGTGTGCATTCATCTCACAGAGTTGAACCTTTCTTTTGATTCAACAGTTTGTAAACACTGCTTTTGGACCATCTGTGAAGGGATATTTTGGAGAGCACTGAAGCCTAGGGTGAAAAAGGAAATATGTTTGGATAAAAACTAGAAAGAAGTTTTTGAGAAACTGCTTTATGATTTGTGCATTCATCTCACAGAATTAAACCTGTTTTTTGATTGATCAGTTTGGAAACACTCTTTATGTAGAATCTGCAAAGGGATATTTTGGAGTGCATGATGTCTATGGTGAAAACGGAAATAACTTCAGATAAAAACTAGAAAGCTTTCTTAGAAACTGCTTTATGATGTGTGCAATTTTCTCACAGAATTCAATGTTTCTTTTGATTTAGCAATTTGGAAACACCATTTCTGTAGAATCTGCAAACGAATATTTAGGAGCACACTGATGCCTATGGTGAAAAAGAATATCTTCAGATAAAAACTAGAAAGAAGGTTTTTGAGGAACTGCTTTGTGATGTGTGCATTCATCTCACAGAGTTAAACTTTCCTTTGACTGAGCAGTTTGGAAACACTGCTTTTGTATAATATGCGAAGCAATGTTAGGAAGTGCAAAAAGGTCTATGGTGAAGAAGGAAATATTTTGATACAAACTGGAAAGAAGCGTTACAGGATACTGCTTTCTGATGAGTGCATTTATCTCACAGAGTTAAATCCTTCTTTTGATGGAACAGTTCAGAAACACTGCTTTTATAGAATCTGCAAAGGGATACTTGGGAGCTCATTGAGGCCTATGGTGGAAAAGGAAATATCTTCAGAAAAGAACTAGATGGAAGCTTCTGAGAAACTGCTTTGTGATGTGTGCATTCATCTCATGGAGTTAAACTTTCTTTTGATTGAGCAATTTGGAAACACTGTTTTTGTGGAAATTGCAAAGATATATTTGGGCGTGCACTTAGGCCTATGGTGAAAAAGGAAATATTTTCGGATAAAAATTAGAAGGAAGCTTTTTGAGAAACTGCTTTGTGATGTGTGCATTCAACTCACAGAGTTAAACATTTTTTCTGATGGAGCAGTTTGGAAACACCATTACTGTAGAATCTGCGATGGGATATTTGGGAGCACATTGAAGCCTATGGTGGTAAAGGAAATATCTTCAGATAAAAACTAGAAAGAAGCTTTTTGAGAAACTGCTAGTGATGTGTGCATTAAACTCCCAGAGTTAAACCTATCTTTTGACTGAGCAGCTTGGAAACACTGTTTTTATAGAATCTGTGAAGGGATATTTGGGAGCACATTGAGGCCTATGGTGAAAAAGGAAATAACTTCAGAGAAGAACTAGACAGAAGCTATCTGAGAAACTGCTTTGTGATGTGTGCATTCATCTCACAGACTTAAAATTTTCTTTTGTTTGAGCAATTTGGAAAAACTGTTTTTGTGTAATCTGTGAAGCGATAGTAATTAGTGCAAAAAAGCCAATGTGAAAAGGGAAATAGATCAGATAAAAACTGGAAAGAAGCGATATGAGAAACTGCTTTCTGATGTGTGCATTTATCTCACAGTGCTAAGTCCTTCTGTTGATGGAACAGTTTGGAAACACTGTTTTTGTAGCATCTGCGAAGGGATATTTGGCAGCACTTTGAGGCTATAGTGGAAAAGGAAATATCTTCAGAGAAGAGCTAGACAGAAGCTATCTGAGAAACTGCTTTGTGATGTGTGCATTCATCTCACAGACTTAAAATTTTCTTTTGTTTGAGCAATTTGGAAACACTGTTTTTGTAGAACCTGCAAAGGGATATTTGGGAGGGCACTGAGGTCTGTGATGAAAAAGGAAATATCTTCTGATAAAAACTAGAAAGAAGCTTTTTGAGAAACAGCTTTGTGATTTGTGAATTCAACTCATGGAGGCAAACAAGTTTTTTTACTGAGAAGTTTGGAAACACTGTTGTTGTAGAATCTGCAATGGGATATTTGGGAGTGCATTGAAGCCTATGGTGATAAGGAAATATCTTCAGATAAAAACTAGAAAGAAACTTTTTGAGAAACTGCTTTGTGAGGTGTGCATTCATCTCACAGAGTCAAACCTTTCTTTTGATTGATCAGTTAGCTAACACAGTTTTTGTAGAATCTGTGAAGGGATATTTTGGAGTGCACAATGCCTATGGTTAAACAGAAATTAACTTCAGATAAAAACTAGAAAGAAGTTTCTGACGAACTGATTTGTGATGTATGCATTGTTTCTCACTGATACAAATGTTTCTTTTATTGAGCAGTATTGAAACACTTTATTTGTAGAATCTGCAAAGAGATATTGGGAGTGCATTGAAGCCAATGGTGAAAAAGGAAATATCTTTTGATAAAAACTAGAAGGAAGCTTTTGAGAAACTGCTTTGTGATGTAAGCAGTTATCTCACAGATTTAAACATTTATTTTGACTGAGCAGTTTGAAAACACTGTTTTGCAAAATTAGTGAAGTGACATTATGTAGCACAAAAGAGGCTTATGGTGAACAAGGAAATATCTTCAGATAAAAACTGGAAAGAAGCATTATGAGAAACTGCTTTCTGATGCATCCATTCATCTCACAGAGATAAGTCCTTCTTTTGTAGTAACAGTTTTGAAACAATGTTTTGTAAAATCTGCAAGGGATATTTGGCAGTGCATTGAGGCCTATGGTGGAAAAGGAAATATCTTCAGAGGTGAGACAGAAGCTTTTGGGAAACTGCTTTGTGATGTGTGCACTAATCTCAGAGAGTTAAACCTTTCTTTTCATTGAGCAGTTTGAAACACTGTTTTTGTAGAATCTGTGAAGGGATATTTCAGAGCGCATTGAAGCCTATGGTGAAAATGGACTATCTTTGGGTAAAAACTAGAAAGAAGATTTTGAGAAAGTGCTTTGTGAAGTGTGCATTCATCTCACAGAGTTAAACCTTTTCTTTTGACTGATCAGTTTGGAAACACTGTTTTTGTAGAATCTGTGAACAGATATTTTGGAGCCCATTGAAGCCTACGGTAAAATGGACTATCTTCGGATAAAACTAGAAAGAAAATTTTGAGAAAGTGCTTTGTGATGTGTGCATTTATCTCACAGAGTTTAACCTTTCTTTTTTTTTCCTTTCTTTTTTTTAATTTTATTATTATACTTTAGGTTTTAGGGTACATGTGCACAATGTGCAGGTTTGTTACATATCTATCCATGTGCCATGTTGGTTTGCTGCACCCATTAACTCCTTAATTTAGCATTAGTATATCTCCTAATGCTGTCCCTCCCCCTCCCCCAACCCCACAACAGTCCCCAGAGTGTGATGTTCCCCTTCTGTGTCCATGAGTTCTCATTGTTCAATTCCCACCTATGAGTGAGAACATGCGGTGTTTGGTTTTTTTGTCCTTGCAATAGTTTACTGAGAATGATGTTTCCAGTTTCATCCATGTCCCTACAAAGGACATGAACTCACCATTTTTATGGCTGCATAGTATTCCATGGTGTATATGTGGCACATTTTCTTAATCCAGTCTATTGTTGTTGGACATTTGGGTCAGTTCCAAGTCTTTGCTATTGTGAATAGTGCCCAATAAACATGCGTGTGCTTGTGTCTTTATAGCAGCATGATTTAAAGCCTTTGGGTATATACCCAGTAATGGATGGCTGGGTCAAATGGTATTTCTAGTTCTAGATCCCTGAGGAATTGCCACACTGACTTCCACAATGGTTGAACTAGTTTACAGTCCCACCAACAGTGTAAAAGTGTTCCTATTTCTCCACATCCTCTCCAGCACCTGTTGTTTCTGACTTTTTAATGATGGCCATTCTAACTGGTGTGAGATGGTATCTCATTGTGGTTTTGATTTGCATTTCTCTGATGGCCAGTGATGAGCATTTTTTCATGTGTTTTTGGCTGCATAAATGTCTTCTTTTGAGAAGTGTCAGTTCATGTCCTTCGCCCACTTTTTGATGAGGTTGTTTGTTTTTTTCTTGTAAATTTGTTGGAGTTCATTGTAGATTCTCTATATTAGCCCTTTGTCAGATGAGTAGGTTGTGAAAATTTTCTCCCATTCTGTAGGTTGCCTGTTCACTCTGATGGTAGTTTCTTTTGCTGTGCAGAAGCTCTTTAGTTTAATTAGATCCCATTTGTCAATTTTGGCTTTTGTTGCCATTACTTTTTGGTGTTTTAGACATGAAGTCCTTGCCCACGCCTATGTCCTGAATGGTATTGCCTAGTTTTCTTCTAGGATTTTTATGGTTTTAGATCCAACATGTAAGTCTTTAATCCATCTTGAATTAATTTTTGTATAAGGTGTAAGGAAGGGATCCAGTTTCAGCTTTCTATATATGGCTAGCTGAGGGCTCTGTTCTGTTCCATTGATCTATGTCTCTGTTGTGGTACCAGTACCATGCTGTTTTGGTTACTGTAGCCTTGTAGTATAGTTTGAAGTCAGGTAGCGTGATTGCCAGCTTTGTTCTTTGGCTTCGAGGGAACTGGTACCATTCCTTCTGAAACTATCCCAATCACAGAAAAAGAGGGAATCCTCCCTAACACGTTTATGAGGCCAGAATCATCCTGAACCAAGGCCTGGCAGAGACATAACCAAAAAAGAGAATTTCAGACCAATATCCTTGATGAATATTGATGCAAAAATCCTCAATAAAATACTGGCAAACCGAATCTAGCAGCACATCAAAAAGCTTATACAACATGATCAAGTGGGCTTCATCCCTGGGATGCAAAGGCCTGGTTCAACATATGCAAATCAATAAATGTAATCCAGCATATAAACAGAACCAAAGACAAAAACCACATGATTATCCTCAATAGATGCAGAAAATGCCTTTGACAAAATTCAACAACCCCTTCATGCTACAAACTCTCAATAAATTAGGTATTGATGGGACGTATCTCAAAATAATAAGAGCTATCTATGACAAACCCACAGCCAATATCATACTGAATGGGGCAAAAGCTGGAAACATTCGTTTGAAAACTGGCACAAGACAGGGATGCCTATCTCACCACTCCTATTCAACATAGTGCTGGAAGTTCTGGCCAGGGGCAATCAGGCAGGAGAAGGAAATAAAGTATTCATTAGGAAAAGAGGAAGTCAAATTGTCCCTGTTTGCAGATGACATGATTGTATATCTAGAAAACCCATTGTCTCAGCCCCAAATCTCCCTTAGCTTATTAGCAACTTCAGCAATGTCTCAGGATACAAAATCAATGTACAAAAAATCACAAGCGTTCTTGTACACACCTCACAGACAAACAGGAGAGCCAAATCATGGAGTGAACTCCCAATCACAAATGCCTAGAATCCAACTTACAAGGGATGTGAAAGGACCTTTTCAAGGAGAACTACAAAGCACTGCTCAGTGAATAAAAAGAAGTTACAAACAAAATGGCAGGAAGAACATTCATGGCATGCTTCATTAATGGTTGAAGAAATCAATAATATCGTGAAAAGGTAAATTTATAGATTCAATGCCATCCCCATCAAGCTACAAATGACTTTCTTCACCAGAATTGGAAAAAACTACTTTAAAGTTCATATTGGAAACCAAAAAAGAGCCTAGCATCACCAAGAGTTTAACCTATTCTTATTGAACTGAGCTGCTTTGGGAAACACTGTTGTTTGCGAAAATGTATGAAAGCGATACTGGGTTATTGCAAAAAAAGCATATTGGTAAAACATAGAAATAATCTTCAGGTGAAAACTGGAAAGAAGCGTTATGAGAAACTGCTTTCTGATGTGTGCGTTCATCTCACAAATATAAGTCCTTTTGTTGCAACAGTTTGGAAACAATGTTTTTGTAGTATCTCTGAAGGGATATTTGCAGTGCATTGAGGCCTATTGTGGAAAACGAAATATCTTCAGACAACAACTAGACAGAAGCTTTCTGAGAAACTACTTTATGATGTGTGCTTTCATCTCATAGAGTTAAACCTTTCTCTTGTTGAGCTGTTTGGAAACACTGTTTTTGTTGAATCCACAAAGGGATATTTAGGAGCGCTTTGAATCCTTTGGTGAAAAAGTAAATATCTTTAGGTAAAAACAAGAG
>NW_022096827.1:0-44179 GCF_006542625.1 Nomascus leucogenys
ATTGAGTTTCAACTTTGCTCTTGATTTGAATGACCTTCCTTTCCATCCAGATTCCAGATTCTACGTTTGTCATTTCAGACAATTCATACTGATTAAGAACAATTTCTGGGGAGCTCGCGGGCTGATTTGGAGATAATAGGAGTTATTTCCCTGATTTTTTTCTCATCTGGGAGGGTTGCTATTCCTTCGATTGCAAGGGTATAAATTGAGTATAGTCTGTTGGCTTTATTTCTGGAAGTTTTCAGAGGACTAAGGCTCTGTACAGGGTCTTTGTTGATGAATTCTTGCTGTTGGTTTTCCAGGCGGTAGAATTTGATAAAGTGATTTTTGGTGTTGTAGTGTGGCTGCGATCCAGTAGATGGCGCTTGAGAGCAATAGGCAATAGACAGGCTCTTACTCCACTGCGTGGTGCCTTTGCTTATCTTTGTTCTTGACCTTGATACTTTTGAAAAGGTCAGAGCAGTTTTTTTGTTCTTGTTTTTTGAGACAGGGTCTCACTCTGTCACCCAGGGTGGAGTGCAGTGGCACGCTCTTGGATCACTGCAGCCTCAACCTTCCCAGGCTCAGGTAGGTGATCCTCCCACCTCAGCACCCCAAGTAGCTGGGACTACAGGCGTGTGCCACCACGCTCAACTAACTTTTGTATTGCTTGTCTGGAAAAAGGCTTCATTTCTCCTTCATGTATTAAGCTTATTCTGGCATGATATAAAATTCATGATTGGTAGGGTTTTTTTCCTTTGACAGTTTTTTTTCTTTATCCTAATATCTTGTCTTCTAAGGTTTTTGCTGAGAAGCGCTGTTAATCTTACGAGGTTCCCTTTATAGGTGGCTAGACACTTTTCCCTTGCTGATTTTAGGATTTTTCCTTTACTTTGCCTTTAGGTAGTCTGGTGGCTATATGTCATGTTGAGGTGCTTCTTACAATGTACTTACCTGGATTTCATTGGAACTCTTGTATGTGTATGTCTAAGTCTCTTGCTGGAATAGGGAAGTTTTCATCCATTATTTCCTTTGTTTTTCCTAAATTTTTTTTGTTTTTTTTCTTCCTTAGGGAATACTTATTATGCATAAAATTTGCCTGTTTTATGTTGTACACATACATTTCAAATACTTTTTTTCAATATTTTTTGTTTATTATTTATTTTTCTGACTGGCTTAAATCCAAAAGTCTTATTTCAGGTTCTAAGATTGTCTCTTCTATATGGTCTAGTCTATTGTTAAAGATTTCAACGGTATTTTGTATTTCCTTCAATGAATTTTTTCCAGAATTTCTGTGTTTCTGGTTTTATTTTTAAAGATCTCCATTGCCTGATACATTTCTCATTCATATCCTGAATTAATTTCTAATTTTCATTGTATAGGTTTCCAGATTTCTCTTGTTTCTTATTAAACTTCTTTTGAATTTTTTATCTGGCATCCTCAAAGACTTCTTTTTGGTAAGACCCATTGACAGAAAAAATACTGTATTCCGTTGGGGATGTCATAGCACCTTGTTTTTTTCAAACTTCAAATATCTTATGCTGATTTCTTCTCATTTGGTGTGATGGTCATTTCTTCTTACTTTTGAAATTACTTTCATTGGGATGATACTTTTTATTCCTTAAGGATGTGACCATGATGTATATTGAGTAGAGCTACTTATCTTTGCTTCTGGGTGCATTCAGTGACATAAATTCTGCATGATCTCCTTGGTTATAAGTAGCCTTAGTGTGGTGGCTTTCTCAAATGCTTATTGTAGTGTCAACGTACTGAGACAGAGCAGGCAAGTGAACTTAAGTCCTCCTCCTTGGCAATCTGGTCTCAAGTAGGGGACAGATCCCCACAGACAGAACTGAGAGGCAAGTGTGGCATGGGCTCCAGACACCAAGCACTGGAGTTAGACACCTCTCCCTTGCAGAAAGGTTTAGCCTTTCCTCAAGCAGTTCTGCAAAGGAGAGGTGTAGCTGGGGTGGCGTGGGCAATGGTGGTGGCTGAGTTTGTGTGAAGCTTGTCTCTTTCCCAATCACTGTCACTTGTTTCAGGAGACGTTGTAATGTGCTGTATGGTTTGACCTCCAGGCCAGTAGGTGGCACTTGCTGGTGAGAGCCAGCTGTAGCGCTGGCAGTGGGCTTTATGCTTGACCTTTGTTAACCGGAAGTATTCAGGTATCCTAAGTGATGGGTTGGGTTGTGGAAACCTCAGTGGTCTTGATCAGTGCTCTGCCTCCAAGGCAGGGAAATGAAAGTAGGTGTGGCTGGTCCAGGCAAGCCTGTACTCAGGCCCAATGGTAGGCACAAGCTCTGTCCCCACAGGGGTTCCGTGTGGGGTTCTCAGGTCCCTGGAGAGACACTCAGGCACAGAGTAGAGCAATGACTATTATGCCAAAGTTACAGCAGAGTTCCCCAGAGGGGCATGTTGGGTTCCAAGCCTAGAAAATGGCAGTGGGACTCACTTTAATCTAATGCTCCCAACTCAGCAGAGCTCCTCCCTGTGGCCCAATGCTGGAAGCAATTTCAGACAGTCAAATCACATGCAGTTTGACGTCAGACCACTCAACTACCCCAGGCCACAGATCTTGCCTCCTGGTAAAATCCATGCCTTTCAGGCTAAAACTTTTCCCACGCAGTTCTACCAAAGAGAGGTGGCCAACTCCAGTGCTTGGTGTCTGGAGCCCATGCCACACTTGCCTCTCAGTTCTGTCCATGGGGACCTGTCTTCTACTTGAGCCCAGATTGCCAATCTCTGGCCCAAGACTCTCCAAAGTAGTGACCCTCACCCATGCTTGATGTCAAGTTCTTGCACTGTCCACTAAGGATTGGGATCAGGAATGGCCTCTTTCTATCGGCATCCAGGTCTGGGAGCACGCATGGAGCACTTCCCTGGGCCCTTCCTTTTCATAGTCCTCCCACTGTTCCCTAAGTCAGATCCAGGGCTTAGGTCGGTCAAAGAACTCCCCAGTGGCCTGGATTGCCTGGCTCCCCACTGAGAATGGATATCACATGGTCTCATAATTTCCCTCTCAGACACTGGAAGTTCACTCATGGGTTTCTGCCAGGTCTTGCTGCATGAGCTGCTGCCTGCCTGCCTTCTTTTTAGCAGTATCTGAGATTTCCTTCACTTTCATATTGAACTCCTGTATCAGTCCTTTTTTAGGCTGCTGATAAAGACGTACCCAAGACCGTGTAATTGATAAGAAAAAGAAGTTTAATTGACTCACAGTTCCACGTGGCTGCAGAGTCCTCACAATCATGGTGGAAGGTCAAAGGAACGTCTCACATGGTGGCAGGTAGAGAGGAAATGAGAGAGCCAAGCAAAAGGGGAAACCCCTTATAGAAGCATCAGATCTTGGGAGACTTATTCACGACCACAAGAACAGAATGGGAGAAACTGCCTCCATGATTCAATTATCACCCACGGGCTTCCACAGCACATGGGAATTGTGGGAGCTATAATTCAAGATGAGATTTGGGTGGGGACATGGCCAGACCATGTCACCTCCCATGTTCTTTCTTGGATGCAAGAATGCAGAATGAATCTCTACACACCATTTTGGTATTTTCTTTTTTTTTTTTTTTTTTTTTTTTTTGAGGCGGAGTCTCGCTCTGCCGCCCAGGCTGGAGTGCAGTGGCGCGATCTCGGCTCACTGCAAGCTCCGCCTCCCGGGTTCACGCCATTCTCCTGCCTCAGCCTCTCCGAGTAGCTGGGACTACAGGCGCCCGCCACCACGCCCAGCTGATTTTTTTTTTATATTTTTAGTAGAGACAGGGTTTCACCGTGGTCTCGATCTCCTGACCTCGTGATCCGCCTGCCTCAGCCTCCCAAAGTGCTGGGATTACAAGCGTGAGCCACCGCGCCCGGCCCATTTTGGTATTTTCACCATCTCGGAGGACATAACAGTGTATTATATCCTTAAAAATCACTATAAAAGTAGATTTTAAGGGTTCTTACCACACAAAAATTGGAAGTATGTAAAGTAATGTATATGTTAATTAGATTGATTTGCCCAACAGACAAGTATATATATATTTCAAAACTACATACTTCACACAATAAGTATAAATAATTTAGGAATTTTTCTTTTTTTTTTGATGGAGTCTCACTCTGTCACCAAGCTGGAATGCACTGGTGCAATCTCGGCTCACTGCAGTCTCCGCCTCCCAGGTTCAAGCGATTCCCCTGCCTCAGCCTCCTGAGTAGCTGGGACTACAGGCGCCCATCACCACGCCCGGCTAATTTTTTGTATTTTAGTAGAGACGGGGTTTCACCATGTTGGCCAGGATGGTCTCGATCTCCTGACCTTGCGATCCGAAGCTGTGTTGTGAACATGAAGTTCTAAACACATTTTCTCATATGTTCACACATGTCTCATTCCAGCCTCAGTGCCCACGGGGTAGGATCTTCTTACCTGAGACCACAAACCCTGGGGGTCCCTGGGGTGTGAAAACAGGTAGGGGGAGGTGTTCCATAAGACATAGCACCTGTAGGTCCTCCCAGAATTCATGGAGAATTCCACCTGTACTGCTGAGCTTGGCACTTTGATATTAGACACAAAGGTAGGGGGATCTGCTGCTCCTTCTCGGAAATAAGAAAAGTGTCACTGATGTAGCAAGACCATGTTCTTTCCTGAGGCCACCATGGAGCCCGGCTGCACCAACAGGGAATATCCCTCAGGCAGCTGTCCTAGAGAGAGGCAGGATGGGTGAGGGGCTGCCCCCACCTTGTTCTGAGCAGAGACCTTCCCAGGGCCTCTCTGTAGGACCCTCAGTGTCTCTGTCATTCACTGTTTCCTCTGAGTCTCTTCCTCTCCCTCCCATCCCCCTTGCCCCTCTGCCTCTTTCCCTCTCTAAAGAACCTTATCCATTGACATGGTTTGGCTGTGTCCCCACCCAAATCTCATCTTGAATTGTAGCTCCCATAATTCCCACATGTTTTGGGAGGAACCTGGTGGGAGATAATTGAATCATGGAGGGGGGTGGGTGGTTTCCCCCATCCTGTTCTCCTGGTAGTAAGTCTCATGAGATCTGATGGTTTTAAAAGGGGAAACCCCTTTCACTTGGCTCTCATTTTCCCTCTCGTCTGCCACCATGTAAGATGTGCCTTTTGCCTTCCACCATGATTGCGAGGCCTCCCCAGCCACGTGGAACTGTGAGTCCATTAAACCTCTTTTTCTTTATAAATCACCCAGCCTTGGGATGTCTTTATCAGCAGCATGAAAACAGACTAATACACTCATCATGCTGGTCATCACCACCTGCAGATCCCCAGCAGGCCCTGTGCAGAATCTGGGTCCCTGAGTGAGCCTGCTGGACCCCTCACCTGCAGTCAGCATATCCAGGGGATCCAGGGGACCAAACAGTCAGAAAAGACATTGTGGGCCGGGCGCGGTGGCTCACGCCTGTAATCGCAGCACTTTGGAAGGCTGAGGTGGGTGGATCACTTGAGGTCAATTCAAGACCAGGCTGGCCAACATGGTGAAACCCAGTCTCTACTAAAAATACAAAAAAAAAAAAAAAATTAGGCATGGTAGTGTACGCCTGTAATCCCAGGTACTTGGGAGGCTGAGGCAGGAGAATTACTTGAGCCCGGGAGGTGGAGGTTGCAGTGAGCTGAGATCGCGCCATGCACTCCAGCCTGGGCAACAAGAGCGAAACTCTGTCTCAAAAAAAAAAAAAAAAGAAAGAAAAAAGAAAAGAAAAAAGAAAAGATGTTGCGTTTAGCACGGCATCTGTCCTGGCTCCCATGGGAGCCACTCCGGGGAAACGTCAGCCTGACAGAACCCAGCTTGGGGCTGCCAGCCATGGTGCTGGGGTGGTCATGTCCCCTCTCCACGGACAGGAAAAGTCCCTGGTAGCCAATATCAGAGCAACCCTGGAAGGTCAGACTCTCTCCAGAGATTAGGAGGGGCCCCTGTTGGGAGTCCTAGACGCACCTAGAGGGAAAGACATGTCAGGACTTTGGGGGCTGGTTCCCCTCAAATACATCCCTTGCCCTCCTCTGGCTCTGCAGATCTCACTGTCACTTATACTCTATGTCTCTGGCCCCAGAAGCCCTCGTTCCCCTCATTCCACCCTCACACTTGGGGCTTGCCTGGGAGCAAGATCCACAGCAACCTGTCTGATGCTTCAAAGAATGTTTGGGGTAAAGATGGGACCTCCTCACCTGAGAACAGGAGCTTCAGGGAGTCACTGGGTTCCGACCACACCTGAAGGGTGTTCCTGTTGTTGCCATGACATCTGAACATCCACCTGTGGCTGAGGGTCATGGGGCCCACAGGAAACAGCTTGGGACTGTCCACTAGGGTGTTGCTGAGAGTCTAGGGTGCAGGAGAGACTGAGTTCTCCTTCCTCAGCCAGAATGAATCTGTCCAATTGCAGCCATGTGCCACACTGGAGGGTCCTCTCCTGAAGTCGCAACAGGCTCAGCGGGGCTGAGAAGGTAGATTTTCTGTAGAATCCTAGGAGAGAAAGAGGCAGTGTGATCATTGAGGCTCAAGCCTCCCACCTTATCCCTTAGGGCTGGGCTGTGAGGGAGAGACACCCCTGAAAGCAGACCCCTTTCCTGAGGGCAGAGCCTGGGGCTGGGACCCCAAGGTGTCCTCCTACCTGTCACCACTGACTCCAGGGAGTCAGTGCGCTCTGACAAGCCATTGGGGCTGAAATTGTGACAGTAATGTCATCCTACATATTCATTTGTCATGGATATGGTGGGGGAACTCGGCCTTGTCTCCAGGCTGCAGTGGGCTCTGTTGGTCCCAGGACACTGAGCTTCCCTCTTTTTTTTGTAGATGGAGTCTCACTCTGTCACCAAGCTGGAGTGTAGTGGCACAATCTCGGCTCACTGCAAGCTCCGCCTCCCGGATTCAAGTGATTCTCCTGCCTCAGCCTCCCAAGTAGCTGGGATTACAGGTGCCTGCCACCACGCCCAGCTAATTTTTGTATTTTTAGTAGAGACGGGGTTTCACCATGTTGGCCAGGATGTTCTCCATCTCTTGACCTCATGATCCACCCGCCTTGGCCTCCCAAAGTGCTGGGATTACAGGGGTGAGCCACCGCGCCCGGCCCTGGGCTTCCTTTTTATCCAGTTGGTACTCCTGGGCTTCCAGGTACCCCTGACACCAGAGGGTCACAGGCCTCTCCCGGGTGATCACAGAGCCTGTCTCAGCCCATGGGGAGGGTTTGGGGAAGGGCCCTGAAATGGAACCAGAGGCTGGGTCCCAAGATCTCTTTCACTCCTGGTTCTCCAGCTTAGTCCAAAACTCCTCTCTGTTTTATCACCCTCAGCCCAGAACGACTGTGCCCCCGAACCCCGAGAGCCCAGGGGCTGGAGTAAGAGGGAGGCTCGTGGGGAACGTGGTAGCCCCTTCTTCCTCCAACACTGACTGAGGCAGAGAAGTACTAACATCGTGTTGCCTGCTGTAGCGTCTCCAGCTGTCGGAGAGGAGACCACAGGGCCCTCCAGGACAGAGAGACACATGGATGTGGTCACTCAGAGCCTGCTGCTGCCCGTCCAGGTCCCCACAGCTGTGGACCCACAGGAGGGAAACTGCTTTTCCCTGGGTCTGGCTCTGGTTCTCCCTGGGTGGGGGGGTTCAGGAGGACCCCAGACTCTCTGGACACATGAGCCTCTGCTCCCCTCCCCTGCCCCAGGTCACCGTCTCTGCTGCAGGTGGGACAAGACAGGCCCCTATGGAATCGGGTCTGGGAGGCTCCCTGGGAGGTCTCCTCTCCCAGGAGGTCACATCTGGGAGTCAGAGCTGAAAGGAACTTTCCCACCCAGAGGCCTCTCGCCTTTACACTTGGAGAAACGGAGGCCCAGGCAGGGGAGGGGCCTGTCCACATCACCATCACCAGAGGAGCCTCAAACTGATGACAGAACTCAGCCCTTCCTCCCCTGGACCCCGCCCACCTCCCACTTAAAGCCCCTCACTCAGCACTGTGGGGGCCTGATGCTGTGGGGTGAGGGGCTGGTCCTCAGGGCCTGCTGGGTCAGGACGGGGAGGGGAGGGCTGGGGCTGCCCTGCTCCCCATGTCAGCCTGGCTGCTCCTCCCCCAGGCTGGGCCCCAACATCTCTCTCTGCCTCGACCGCCCGCCCCTCACCAGCCCAGCCTCAGAGCCCCGGGGAGCCTGTGGCCCCTCCTCTGGCTCTGCCCAGCTCCCTGGAGGGAAGCTCGTGCTCGAGTCCTTGAGGGGAATGGGATCACCTGGGAGACTCAGGACTGCCCTGCGGGAGGCCGCTCTCCCTCCGAGCCCAGAGGCCTCAATGACTCACCAGGTGTGGAGGAGGAGCCTGTGGGTGGGGGGCTGGGGTCCCTGGAGGGTCCTGGGAATGAGCACAGAAAGGGAGTGAGGAATTGGAGCTATCCTGGAGTCCCCACCTCCACTCAAAGCTCTCCTCTCCATCTGCCCGGTGGCCTCTCCAAGACCCTCCCTCTTCCCACCTGGCACCTTCTGGACTCCAGGTGAAGGAGAAGAGGGAGAACTGTTGGCTTCTTCTCCTCTGGGGGCGTGAATTCCTCTGTGGCTGAGCCTCCCTCACAGTCCCCTTCACTCCATCTCTGCCCAGAGCTCTCCTAGGGGCAGAGCCTGAGCTGAGTCTTTGAGCTTAGAGAGGACAGGGTCAGGGCCTTTCACCCAAGACCACCAGCTCCAACTGGGGTGTGACAGCAGGTAGGGGGAGGTGCAGCCATGGGAGAATCTTGAAGCTGCCCATGAAGGGAGTGTTTATGCCACAGTCATCAACAAATTCCACAAATAAATGCTTTTTAGAAAACTTTTTTGTTGTTGTTCAGGAAGCCAGTCTGTGGGCACAACAGCAGGCTTTTCCATCAAACACTTCTCTTTTGATTCCTAGTGACCGTATTTCTGGAGAAACTACAGATGAAGAGTGACAGTTGGTACAGTATCACTTTGAACTTAAATTTTCCAAACACGAATCTGATTTTTGCCCACGGATTTAATTATCAAAAGCAAATTCCATGTTATGAGCTGAAGAGATAGTCCCAGTAATACACATCAGAAAATGCAGTAGTTAGAAATAAAGAAAGATGTATTACCTGAAAGTGGAGCAGAGCAGGAGGTCACAGAGGGGTGGACCCAAACCCACCATAGGGGTGAAGCCTTACATCATAGGGAAGAAAAATGAAGGGAGGGGCAGTCAAGGAGAGTCAACAATGAGGAGGAAAGCACCACAGTTTAATGGAGGAGGCATCTTCTACAGACACCCGGACATCTTCCTGCACCTGACCCATGCTTCTTCCCCTTGATATTCTCAGCAGACACTTCCCCAACTGCCGCCCCAGTCTTCCAGGACTTTCTGAGATCATTAGATCTGTTCCCAGGGCTCCACCACTCTGAAGGGTGCATTGTCCTCTCTGCTGTTTGCCTCCTGGCTGCACCTTGGGGGCCTTCTCTGGCTGTGCTGAGCCTCAAATAACAGAATCCCGAGGAACACCAGGACCAAGCCAGCCAAGCCCATGCGGATGAGATTCTCCACTGTGTAATCCTGGAGGTGTGGGGCTAGGGATGGTGAACAAAGAGGTCACAGAGGTCAGGGCAGATCACAATTACTCAGGACCCCTGGATGTCCACCCAGGGCACCCTCCTCCCCTTGACAGGACCTGACCTTCTGTGCCAAGCCCCATAACTGGGAGCATCTCCTCACTCACCAGTCTTGGAATCTGACTTCTTTTGTGCTGGATTGAGGGTCTCAGTGGCTCCTAAGGATCAAAGAACAAGGATGTTGGTGAGAAGCTGAAGAGCCCGTCCCCTGGGCTCTGCATTCTTATATTCCTCCATCTCTCATGGCGTGACTTTATGTAGATCCTTAGTGAACACATTCTCTGCTCTCACAGGCCTCCCCTGGTACATCATGGGGTTTTTCAACCTCTCTGTGCTCTGAGAATTCAGATCTTGTGCCTGAGTCACTTTGGAACAAAGTTTACTTGTGCCCAAGAGCTCAGGATTAGTGAGAAGAATGACCTCCCAACTAGAAAGAATTGGGCTCTTGTGTGCTGTCTTGGATGTGCAATCTCGTGCAACAAGAACACAACAGCTAATTCCCCCAGAGATAGAAATGTCCATTTTTCAGTGGACGAGGACCCAGTCTCTGTGGATGAGGAGTTGGTCCTCAGCCACTCTTGAAGTCAGGAGCACAAGGGCTGGAGGCTGCAATGGCCCCCGCTGTGTGCTGCTTCAGACAGCTCCCCTGCGGTTTCATCATCCGTTTAATGTCTTGTTAACTAATTCGTCATATAGTTAGGAACGCCTACAATGTGATATACTTAAATATGAAAATGTATTTTTTTCTAAATGATAATTACTGAGTGGGACAGAAAAACATCATTTCTGCTTTTTTGAAGTATGAACCTAGATTGGAAGGTGAAAAGCAAATATTTAAAAACATACCCGAACTTAAAGTAAAATAAAAAATAAAGGCCAGGCGTGGTGGCTCACGCCTGTAATCTCAGCACTTTGGGAGGCCGAAGTGGGGCGGATCACGAGGTCAGGGGACTGAGACCATTCTGGCTAACACAGTGAAACCCCATCTCTACTAAAAATACAAAAAAAAAAAAAAAAAAAAATTAGCCTGGCGTGGTGGTGGGCTCCTGTAGTCCCAGCTACTTGGGAGGCTGAGGCAGGAGAATGGCGTGAACCCGGGAGGTGGAGCTTGCAGCGAGCTGAGATCACACCACTGTACTCCAGCCTGGGTGACAGAGTGAGACTCCATCTCAAAAAAAATAAAAATAAAAAATAAAAAATAAAAACAAATAAATATTTAAAAATCTGATGAAAAATATTAAGCATAGGAATGAATACTTGAATATATGTTTGTGTCTATATATGTACATAGCACATGTATTCATATAAAATATATGTGATTAACATGGTTTGCATTTGTGTCTCTCTCAAATCTCATGTTGAATTGTAATCCCCATTGTTGGAGGAGAGGCCCAGTGGGAGGTGATTGGCTTGTGGGGCCGACTTCCCCTGGCTGCTCTTGTAATAGTGAGTTGTCATGAGATCTTGTTATTTAAAAGTGGGTAGCACCTCCCCCTTCTCTCTCTTCCTCCTATTCCAGCCATAGAAGAAGTTCCTGCTTTCCCTCCGCCTTCTGTCATGATCGTAAGTTTCCCGAGGCCTCCCCAGCCATGCTTCCTGTATGGCCTGCGGAACTGTGAGCCAATTAAACCTCTTTCTCTTATAAATTATCCAGTCTCAGGTAGGTGTGTGTTTGTTTGTTTTTGAGACAGAATCTTGCTCTGTCCCCCAGGCTGGAGTGCAGTGGTGTGATCTCAGCTCACTGCAGCCTCTGCCTCCCGGGTTCCAGTGATTCTCCTGCCTCAGCCTCCGGGGTAGTTGGGATTACAGGCACCCGCCGCCACGCTCAGCTAATTTTTGTATTTTTAGTAGAGACGGGGTTTCGCCATGTTGGCCAGGCTGGTCTTTCACTCCTGACCTCAGGTGATCAGCCCACCTCGGCCTCCCAAAGTGCTCGGATTACAGGCGTGAGCCATCGTGCCCGGCCTCAGGTAGTTCTTTATAGCAGTGTGAGAACAGATGAATACAATGATTATAGATACATATGTATATGTGGCTTTAGATATTTGTTTTAAAAATATATATGTAACTACGTATATATTCATATCTGAGGTGAGAAAGATGGGCTTATAATTTGGAAATACAAATGTGAAATTTCCAATTTTTTATGGCTGATATAAACATCAGCCCCAGCATCTTCCCCTTGTCTACGTCAGGCCTGGACCCCCGGACCCCGAATCCTGCTCAGATAGGGGAGGACATTCCTGGCTCCTCCACCTATCATCACAGCTCCCTCTTTCCTGCCTGGTCCTAGGACACCTCCCTCCCCTCTGACCACCACAGAGGGAACGCCTGCTCCATCCTTGGAGCCCCAGGAAGCCACATGGACCACACCCTTATTGTCCACTCTCCCCTCTGCTCCTCTGGGGAACAGACCCCTTTCCTGAATATTGGAGATAAGGTTGAGACGAGTCTAGAATATTATACTGGGTGAGAGTAACTGTGCTTTCATCTCCCATGGGGTCAGGACTTACAGGTTGGGGACACCCAGACTTTGATTCTGAGATGGAGACATCAGGAGGGGAGCAGGTGGGGCCTCCGTCTTCCACCCTCAGTCTAATCTCATCTCCTCCAAGGCTCACCCACACCTCCTTCCAGCCCTCTCCACTCTTTACCCTGCTGAGACTACAGGGGTGGGAGTCTGGGGTGGGAAGTCCTCATCTATTTCCACCCTCCCATGGGCTGGACCCTCCCCTGTGGACCCTCACCCTTCACTCTCCTGTTTTCTTAGTGTCCTGAACTCTCCTGGGGGCAGGGCCTGAGCTGAGAGAGGCTCAGGGCGCAGAGAGGCCCGGGCTGATGGAGGAAGAAGTGTGGGGGCGAGTGAGACAGACAGATGGACACTCCCTTGGAACCTCTCCTTTTTCATTTCCAAGAACCCCTTTGAACTCAGAGAGGACAGGGTCGGGGCCCTCACATGAGACCATGAGCTACAGGGGCTCACTGGGGTGAGACAGCAGGTAGGGGTTGGAGCTGCGTGAGCCGTAGCACCTGTAGGGCCCTGCGTGGGCCGAGGTCACAGGACTCATGGGGAATTCAGCCTGGTACTGCTGAGCTCTGTAAGTGGATCTTAGACGCAGTGGGGGATGGGCTGCCCCCTCCTTGGTCAGAAGGAAAGTGAACATCGGGCTCCATGACTGACACAGCAGGGTCACCTTCTCTCCTGAGGTCACTGTGGGGCCCAGCTGCACCGAGAGGGAGGGTCTGTCAGGGATCTGTCCTAGAGACAAGAAAGATGGGTGAGGGGCTGCCCCACCTTGTTCTGAGCTGAGACCCCCCCACCAGGCCTCTCTCTGGGACCCTCAGTCTCTCTGTCTCTGTTTTCTCTGAGTCTCCCCTCCCCGCCCATCCCCTGTCTCTCTCTCTCTCTCTCTCTCTCTCTCTGTGTATGTGTGTGTGTGTATGTGTGTGTGTGTGTGTGTGTGTGTTTGTGTGTGTGTGTGTGTGTGTGTGTGTGTGTGTGTCTTTCTCCCTTGGGACCCCTCATCCCGGCCATCACCACCTGGGCTCCCCTGGCAGGACCTGTGCAGAGCCTGGGTCCCTGACTGAACCCGCTGGGCTCCTCACCTGCGATCAGGATGTCCAGGGGGTCACTGGGGGCCGACCACTCGGAGGAGACGTTGTGTGCACCGTAGCATCTGTACTGGCCCCCGTGGGAGCCCCTCACAGGGCCCAGGGTGAAGTTGGCCTGGGAGAGCCCAGCCTGGGGCTGCCGGCCAGGGCACTGGGGGAGGTCATCGCCCCTCTCTTTGTACAGAGCGTATCTGATGTAGCCGACATCAGAGCCACACTGCAGGGTCAGGTTCCCTCCAGGGGTCACGACAGGGCCCTGTAGGGTCAGGAGGGAGGGCTTCCTAGACACGCCTGGAGGGAAAGAAGAGTCGGGACTCGGAGGGGCTGGTTCCTCCCGCGCCCCTTCCTTCTGTAGCCTTCCTCACTAGCATTTCCAGCGTCCTTGTTTTTTTCTCATTCTGTGTTTGTGTCCCCAGGGCCCCCGTCTTCCCCTCATCTTTTCTTCTTGCGTGGGCTAGCCTGAGGGTAAGGCTCCCAACAGCTCACCCGGTGCCCTGACTTTGTATAAGGAAAGGCTATGGCTTCCTCACCTGACACCAGTAGCTGCAGGGGGTCACTGGGTTCTGACCACACGTACGGGGTGTTGTTTTCATAGCCGTAGCATCTGAATGTACCCCTGTTGCTGAAGGTCAGGGGGCCCATGGGGAACAGGGCCTGGAACTTTCCATGGTTGTGCTGGTGTGAGTCCAGGGTCCAGGAGAGCCTGTGGTCTCCTTCCTCAATCAGAGTGAACCTGCCCAGTCCCAGCCGTGAGGCACACCGGAGGGTCACGTTCACTCCTGAGGTCACCACAGGGCTCGGCAGGGCAGACAGGGTGGGTCTGCTGTAGGCTTTCAGGAGAAGAAAAGGCAGCCGTGTTTAAATGGGGCTCACACCTCCCACCTTATCCCACAAGGCTGGGCTGTGAGAAGGGAGACCCCTTGAGAGCTGAGAGCCGACCCCCTTCCCGAGGGCAGAGCCTGGGGCTGGGACCCCTGAGTGTCCTCTCACCTGTCACCACCAGCTCCAGGGGGTGGCTGGGCTCTGACCAGCCTGCAGGGCTGCGATAGTAACAGTGATATCGCCCTGCGTGTTCCCACATCATGGATGGGATGGAGAATTCGATCTTGTTTTCTGACTCCAGTGTTTTTAATTTGTGCGTCGACATTGAGTTTCCGTCTTTATCCAGACGGTACTCCCGAGCCTCCAGGGGACCCTGACACCAGATGGTCACGGGCTTCTTCCAGGTGATCACGGGACCTGGCTCGGCCCACAGGCTGGGTTTGAGTGGGGTCTCTGGAAGGAAATCACAGGTTAGGTCCCAAGATGTCCTCAACCCTCAGATCCCAGTTCTCAGCCCCAGGACCCCCCTCATCCCCATCAGTCAGCCCAGAACTGCTGTCGTCACCCCCAGCCGCCCAGGGGTGGTCCCTTGTCCCCAGAGAGGAGGAAGGACCTAGGACAGCTGGGGACAGACTCACCTGCCTGCACCTGGGTCCTGGGGCCCAGGCTCAGCCCTGGAAGAGAGTTCCCTGTGAGAGATTTGCCCCCAAAGCCTGAGCAGGTCTTGTTTTCCTTGAGCCCCTGGGGTGTCCTAATTGACCAGGGCATGGCTATGGATTGGGGTCTCTCTCCTAAACTAGGGTCTCTCCTCCCCCTCTTAAGATCTCACCGAAGAAGAGCAGGGTTGTGAGAATGGGGGTCATGGCATCTCCCCCTCCTGGCCCTGGCCGTGCAGGCAGATGTGACCACGGTGCCCGTAGACACAGACAGACACACGGTGTGCGGGCACACGGAGGCTGGGTCCTCCCCATCACAAGGTCGCCCCATCAGCAGCCCCACAGAAAGAGGAACTGGCCCTCCCCAGGAGCCCGGCTCTCACTTCCCAGGGCTTGTCCTGGGGGTGAGCACCAGGCTGTCTGCCAATATTTCAGACACAAATGGGGACTCACGAGGGGGTCATTAAGAAGGATGTTTTCGGCTGGATGCCATGGCTCACACCTGTAATACCAGCACTTTGGGAGGCCAAGGTGGATGGATCACTTGAGGTCAGGAGTTCGAGACCAGCCTGGCCAACATGGCAAAACCCCGTCTCTACTAAAAATACAAAAATGAGCCGGGCGTGGTGGCGCATGCCTATAATCCTAGCTACTCGGGAGGCTGAGGCAGGCGAATCACTTGAACTCGGGAGGCAGAGGTTGCAGTGAGCCAAGATCACGCCATTGCCCTCCAGCCTGGGCAACAAGAATAAAACTCCATCTCAAAACAAAAAAGAAGGACGTTTCCACCTCTATGTGGCACAGAAAAGGAAGTCCAGGTTCCTCACAGACAGGGAGGAACCAGGGCTCCAGGTGAAGGTGGGACGCTGTGGCTCCCCCTCTTCCATGTTTGTACATGGGCACCGCCATCTGTCTGCTTCCTTGTGGGAGCCCATGAAGGGCAGAAAGAGGAACTGCCCCTCCCCAGGAGCCCGGCTCTCATTTCCCCAGGGCTTGTCCTGGGGGTGAACACCAGGCTCTCCGGAGATATTACAGCCAGAAATGGGGTCTCCCTTCACTTTGGCTGCATCTGTCTAATCTGTCCTCCTCTCACCAAGGGCCAGGACGTAGCAGCAAACAGACCCGGTGCCTTCTTGATTCAGCCCCTTCCAGGTGAGAGGGACTGACGGCTCCTCCTTCCCTCTCAGAGCCTCCCCGTGGAGGCGGCTCCATCTCCCCTGTGTGTGTGTGAAAAACAGGCTGTCTGTGGTATTGTCACACCGGGACATCTGTCCCACACATGAGTGGGAGGTCACATTGGACTCCGCCTTGCCAGCCGCAACCTTGGGCAGATGCTAAGTTTGGAAGAGTTGATGCTCCTGGACAGGAGCAGCTGCAACCACCCCCTCTGGACAGGCCTGATTTCTGAGTCGTCTCTGGGAGAAATGTTCTTTGTAAGATCATGTGCATGGGGGTACATGGACAGCATGCAGTATATTTGAGAAGAGATAGCCAACTAGAAATTATGTAGGCAGACGTTGCTGTGGTGAAAAGTAGTAGGTAGAATTAACACACTTAAAAATCAATTCTATGGCCGGGCACAGTGGCTCATGCCTGTACTCCCAGCACTTTGGGAGGCCCAGGCAGGTGGATCACCTGAGGTCAGGAGTTCAAGACCAGCCTGGCCAACATGGTGAAACCCCATCTCTATACTAAAAATAACAAAAATTAGCCTCATTTTTGAATCCCCTTAAACATTACCAGCCTATAAATATCTGCTCTTTGGATTATTCTTTGAATTCAGTATTAACATCTTTCCCATTTCCTCGTTAATAGTAAGCTAAATAAAAACTTGTGTCCATTTTAACCTTCTAGAAGAGTAATTTTTTTTTTTTACCTTTTTGAAAAAAAAAAAACACTTTACCAAAATATATTTAAGATCAAGAATGCTGGTCATAAGCTGTGAAAATCTGTGTCTTGTCTTAGTCATTCCATCAGCATAAAAAAATGTGGCAATGCATGTGAAGTGTTGGTTGCAGGCAAACCTGCTTAAGACTCAATGTTCAAGGTCGTTATTAGGTGGGGGCCATATGGGCATAATGGTCAGTCACAGGGAAACCAGGGAAAAGCTGGTGTTCATCAGCATTTTTTTTTTTACTAGCTCATCAACAGTGAGCTACATTGTTTGCAGAAATAGCCTAGTCGAGACACAGCAGAATTCAATGCTGCAGTCACACAACACCAGCTTATCTCTTAGGAACAAGGGAACATTCCAGGATCCATGTTTAGGAACTAGATGCCAGCTAAGGACCAACTTTACAAGCAAACCCTCCCTGTGAGATTAACTCCTTCTTGTACACCCTGCACCTGAAAAAAATAATAGTCCTCTTGAATGCAGCAGCACGGTATTCACCCGGAACATGCCTCCAGCCCCTGCAGATTCTTCCGGGCCTATCTCAGTTTTTTTCTGCAGATTCTCCAAGGTTCTGCAAACTGTAAGTAGTAAATCCACACTCATCTTGAGTTTTCATGAGGGAAGCCATCTGGGGCCTTCTCTGGCTGTACTGAGCCTGAACGAGCATCCCCCAGAGACCACCAGGATCAAGGCAGCATGGTCATTGGGATGAGATTCTCCACGGCAGAGTCTGGAGGGGCGTGGTCACTAGACAGAATGGAGCATTTGCTGAGGGCTAGACTGGCCACACTCACCTCGGAAGCCCTGGATGGGTGTTTACACATCTACACTCCCGAAAGGGGAGTTTCAGTTATTCCTCACTATGAGTCTACACTTGGTGGAGGATGGCTGAGAGGATCAGGGACTCTGTACGAGTCTGTTCTCACTCTGCTGTGGAGAACTATCCAAGACTGGGTAATTGATAAGAAAAGAGGTTTAGTTGACTCACAGTTCCACATGCCTGGGGAGGCCTCATGAAACTTACAATCATGGTGGAAGACACCTCTTTATAGGGCGGCAGGAGAATGAGAGTGGAGCGAAGGGGGAAGCCCCTTATAAAACCATCAGATCTCGTGAGAACTCACTCACTATCACGAGAACAGTATGGGGGAAACCAACTGCCCCCATGATTCAATAATCTCCACCTGGTCCCACTCTTGACATGTGGGGATTATTACAATTCAAGGTGGGATTTGGGTAGAGACACACAGCCGAACCATATCAGACGCCTATGAATAAGAATGAAGTGGGGCATGAGTAGCCAGACCACCACTATATCCCCCACCAGGGCGTGTAACCCACCATTGTATCCTCCCCACCAGGGCGTGTAACCCACCATTTTATCCCCCTCAGGGTGTGTAACCCACCACTGTATCCTCCCAGGGCGTGTAACCCACCATTGTATCCTCCCCACCAGGGTGTGTAACCCACCATTTTATCCCCCTCAGGGTGTGTAACCCACCATTTTATCCCCCTCAGGGTGTGTAACCCACCATTGTATCCTCCCACCAGCGTGTGTAACCCACCATTGTATCCTCCCCACCAGGGTGTGTAACCCACCATTTTATCCCCCTCAGGGTGTGTAACCCACCATTTTATCCCCCTCAGGGTGTGTAACCCACCACTGTATCCTCCCAGGGCGTGTAACCCACTATGCCCTGGCTCCTTCACAACCCTCCTCCCTTCTCATGGGAGAATTGTATGAGATCCTTGCTGACCCCAACTCCCAGCTCGGGCTTAGAACTTTATGGTCCCTTCCTCAAATATGTTCAAGTTCCTGGGCCTTGTCGAAGTCACAAACAACTCAGCTGCAGAGATACTGCAGGTTTGGTTTTACAGCAACTCAGGGACAGAGGACAAAAATCTCCAACCTCTGGGATGCTTAACTTTGCTCTTCCCTGGTCTCAGATTAGTCCCAAAATTAGCTAAACCCAAGCCTCACCCTTTGACCTCTAGTAATGCATCAGCTGTCAATATGGAATCCATAGATCTGCATGTGGGACTCCTGGTGTCCCAGGGCCAGGAATACGAAGCAGCCAAAGACTGTGGCTGCCTTTTCTTTTCTTTCTTTCTTTCTTTTTTTTTTTTTTTTTCTGAGATGGAGTCTTGCTCTGTTGCCCAGGCTGGAGTGCAGTGGTGCAATCTCGGCTCACTGCAAGCTCCGCCTCCCAGGTTCACACCATTCTCCTGCCTCAGCCTCCCGAGTAGCTGGGACTACAGGCACCTGCCACCACGTCTGGCTAATTTTTTGTATTTTTAGTAGAGATGGGTTTCACCGTGTTAGCCAGGATGGTCTTGATCTCCTGACCTTGTGATCCACCCGCCTCTGCCTCCCAAAGTGCTGGGATTACAGGTGTGAGCCACCATGCCCGGCCTTTTTTTTTTTGGCAGGGAGTCTTGCTCTGTCGCCCAGGCTAGAGCACAGTGGTGCAATCTCAGCTCACTGCAACCTCCGCCTCCCAGGTTCAAGTGATTCTCCTGCCTCAGCCTCCTGAGTAGCTGGGACTATAGGCATGTGCCACCATGCCTGGCTAATTTTCTGTGTTTTTAGTACAGATGGGACTTCATGTTAGCCAGGATGGTCTCGATCTCCTGACTCTGTGATCCGCTTGCCTCGGCCCCCCAAAGTGCTGGGATTACAGGCCTGAGCCTGGCCCCCTCTTTTTGTACCTCACTCAGCTCTCTGCATTCTCTGGTTCAACTTAATAGTACTACTAATAATCCAAGTAATAATCTCACTATTTATTATTCTGCCCATTTATCTGTTTTGTTTTACAATTAATGACAGAATAATCATAGATTCCAAGTAACTTTTTCAGGAATAAGAAACACTATAGTGAATAAAACCTCCCATCGTTCATTCAATTTATAATAGAAATGGAGAAAGTCAGATGAATTAAGCAAAAATACAAAAGAGATGAACTATTATTTAAAAACAACACACAGAGGGATAAATGGACAAAATTTAAGCTACCTAGAGGTCTTGAATGTGTGTTGCCCTTATAAAAAAAAATACCAGTGCCAGCCTGGCCAACACGGTGAAACCCCATCTCTACCAAAAACACAAAAATTAGTTGGGCCTGGTGGAGTGCACCTGTAATCGCAGCTTCTCAGGAGGCTGAGGCAGGAGAATCGCTTGAATCCAGGAGGGAGAGATTGCAGTGAGCAGAGATCTTGCCACTGCACTCCATCCTGGGTGACAGAGGGAGACTCTGTTAAAAAAAAAAAAAAAATAGCAGTGAGTACTAGGGGCAAAGACCACTTAACCCAGTTTGTCATAAAAAAAAAAAAAAATGTTTTTGAGGATGTGACAGGTTAGGTAAAGACTGAACAATGAGGAAGAGGGGGATCCAGAAAGGTAATATTGCCCAACATAGGAGCAGATGATTGCGGTATTTTGATACCAAAAAATGCAGAAATGTTCCCAGTGTGTCTAAAATGTATTTGAGAATGAGGAAACGGAAAAAGTGGTATAGAGCTGTATTTCCAGATGTGCAAACAGACGTATGAACATCGACGTGTGCAATACATTGTTAACTGAAAATCAATACAGAAATAAAGTGAGAAATAAAAACACTTATCTGCAATACAGCCATGAGTCTCAGAGCACAGCGTGTGGAGAAATGTACATGCACGGGGTATCTCTCAGAGGAAACAGAATAAAGAGGTACTTGACTGTCTCTGGAGATGGAAATTGAGAAGATGGGAACAAGGATCACCTCTATGCCCACTGGTAAATATATTTGTGTGTGGGGTTTTTTTGTTTTTTGTTGTTGTTTTGTTTTGTTTTTTTAGATGAAGTCTGACTCTTGTTGCCCAGGCTGGAGTGCAGTGGAGTGATCTTGGCTCATTGCAACTCTGCCTCCACCTCCCAGGTTCAAGTGCTTCTCCTGCCTCACCTCCTGAGTAGCTGGGATTACAGGCGCCCGCCACTACGCCCGGCTAATTTTTTGTATTTTTAGTAGAGACGGGGTTTCACTATGTTGGCCAGGCTGGTCTCAAACTCCCGACCTCAGGTGATCCACCCTCTTTGGCCTCCCAAAGTGCTGGGATTACAGGCATGAGTGAGCCCCCGCCCAGCCCGTATTTTTTTTTTTTTTTTTTCAGTAGAGATGGGGTTTCACCATGTTAGCCAGGCTGGTCTTGAACTCCTGACCTCAGGTGATCCGCCCACCTTGGCCTCCCAAAGTGCTGGGATTACAGGCGTGAGCCACCGCGCCTGGCTATATTTGTGTTTTTATATTGCATTAATGAACATGAAGAGGATAAATTGGCTTTACTGGGGGAAATGAATTTCAGGAGAACGTGAGGAAGCAACAGATGGAGATCATTGGTAGGAGAATTGATCTGGTGACAAATGACAGGTGCTTGGATCAGGTTGATGCAGGAAGAAGTGGAGGTCATGGGGGTTTTGAGATATGTGTGTGATTAGAGTCATTAGAACTTGAAGCCCCTCTATATTTGATTTTCAAAGTAAAAGATCTGCAAATGGACCCAACTTTTTTTTTTAGACGGAGTCTCGTTCTGTCACCTAGGCTGGAGTGCAATGCCGCGATCTCGGCTCACTGCAACCTCCGCCTCCCGGGTTCAACCAATTCTCCTGCCTCAGCCTCCCGAGTAGCTGGGACTATAGGCGCCCGCCAACGACTGGCTAAATTTTTTTTCTATTTTTGGTAGAGATGGGTTTCACCGTGTTAGCCAGGATGGTCTCGATCTCCTGACCTCATGATCCACCCGCCTTGGCCTCCCAAAGTGATGGGATTACAGGCGTGAGCCACCGTGCCTGACCCCAACTTTTTTTTTTAATCAAGTGAGTGAGAAGAGGATTCATCTTTTCTTCAAGCCTCAGAAGTCCAGGTGGTGATTCTGGTTAGAAAGAGCTGTCCATGGTCAGGTCACGAGGTCAGAAGTTCAAGACCAGCCTGGCTAAGAAGGTGAAACCGTGTCTTTCCTAAAAATATGAAAAGTAGCCAGGCGTGGTGGCGGGCACCTGTAATCCCAGCTACTCGGGAGGCTGAGGCAGAAGAATGGCATGAACCCAGGAGGCAGAGCTTGCAGTGAGCCGAGATCGCGCCACTGCACTCCAGCCTGGGTGACAGAGCGAGACTCCATCTCAAAAACAAACAAACAAACAAACAAAAAAACCCCACAAAAACAAATCCAGACCAGCAGTGATTTTCCCTAAAATGAGAATCCTGAGATAGGAGCTTCCACACTCACCACAATTGGAGTCAACTTACACACAGACCTCAAGGTGTCCAAGTACTTTCCGTATGAGTGTTGCTGATAAAAAATAAAGTAAAATAAAATAATAATAATACAAACTCCAGGCCTCTTGGATTCTAAAAACGGGGGTTGTGTATCTCTTTTTTCTCCAAATTTAGCCTGGCCTCTCGTTCTTGAGTTGTCTACAGCAGTTTCCATGAGTTCCCAGTGTGGTTGAAATCATGAATACTCCTTCCCTTTCATTTCCCTTTTTCACATCCCCAAACCCACGTGGTGGTTCAGCTGGGGAGCTATATTTCCGTGGGGAGGAAAGTGAGATTTTGAGGAAAGTAGCACAGTGGATGTCATACCCAGG
Organism: Nomascus leucogenys; assembly: GCF_006542625.1. Taxonomy (NCBI): domain Eukaryota; kingdom Metazoa; phylum Chordata; class Mammalia; order Primates; family Hylobatidae; genus Nomascus; species Nomascus leucogenys. Next base: position 22,142 of record NW_022096827.1, read on the forward strand.
GGAGATTAACTTTCAGGTCCTGCAGTTGCCCCTCCCAGGGAGACGACCTGGTGCTCATAGAAACCTGCTCAGAAAATCTCTTTCTTGCTTTTGTTCCTTCCTCAACATAATGGCCACGGTTACTGGTGGAGAACAAATATGTCCAGAGTGGACTGTAGTCCAAGAAAAGGTACATCGGGCATTTCCTTGCCTAGGAAGTCACTGGCACAGAAGTTCAGAAATGAGCGAGATTTTGAAAACAAAAATAGGCCGGGTGCGGTGGCTCATGCCTGGAATCCCAGCACTTTGGGAGGCCGAGGCAGGCACATCATCTGAGGTCAGGAGTTCGAGAACAGCCTGGCCAACATGGGGAAACCCCGTCTCTACCAAAAATAAAAAAAATCAGCTGGGCGTGATGGTGCAGGGCTGTAATCCCAGCTACTCTGGAGGCTGAGACAGCAGATCTCTTGAACTCTGGAGGTGGAGGCTGCAGTGAGCCGAGATTGTGCCATTGCACTCCAGCCTAGGTGACAGAGCAAGACTTTGTCTCAACACACACACACACTCACGCATACACGCACACATACATGCACACACACAGACATGAATGACATTCTGCCTTTGATAAATGGGAGAATAACATTCTAGATTTATTTCGAGTTTGCTAAAGGTGTTTATCTTAAGAGCAGCTGAGCAAACTCAACTTTGAACTACCACTCTCCATGAGTTCCCCAACCTCCCTGTCCCTTAGAATAAAAGACTTCTCTTATTCTAGTCTTCAAATTGGGGCCTGATTCCATCGGTTCTGGGGATGTCTCTTTGCAATTCCAAAAAAAAAAAAAAATTGGCACTGCTGGCAAGAGCAAGGAATACGGTCTGTTCTCTCTCTCCCCATTTCAGGTGGGCCTCTTAACCTTCACATATTTCCTTCCACAATGACCGCCCAACAGGCACCAATGACCCCAATACTGCTTGAAAAATAAATCTCTCCTTCCTCCCTACCCCTTCTGGAAGCAACCCCTTCTGTAAAGATTTCATGGCCGGGCATGGTGGCTCATTCCTGTAATCCCAGCATTTGGGAGGCTGAGGCGGGCGAATCACAAGGTCAGGAGATCGAGACCAGCCTGGCCAACATGGTGAAAATTTTCTGCTAAAAATACAAAAATTACCCGGGCTTTGTGGCGTGTGCCTGTAGTCCCAGCTACTCGGCAGGCTGAGGCAGGAGAATCACTTGAACCCGGGAGGCGGGAGGTTGCAGTGAGCCAAGATGGTGACACTGCACTGAAGCCTGGCGACAGAGCAAGACTCCGTCTCAAAACAAAAACAAAAACACACACAAAAAGATTTCTTGTGCAGGATAAGCTGAGAAACTCAGCTCAGGACTTGGGGAGACTGCAACTCCTCTAGGATCCTCTTACTCAGCAGATGTGAAGTGTGTTCGTGAGGGTGAAGGGCTGCAGACCCCACATGCTGCTTGGGCCATGGCGAGAGGAACATGTGGAGCTCTGATTCCTTTTGCTCTGTCCCTCACCTCCATCTCCTTTCCTCAAAGGTCAACTTCCAACAATTTTATTTTTTATTTATTTATTTTTTTTTGAGACGGAGTCTCACTCTGTCCCCCAGGCTGGAGTGCAGTGGTGCGATCTCGGCTCACTGCAAGCTCCACCTCCCAGGTTCACGCCATTCTCCTGCCTCAGCCTCCCGAGTAGCTGGGACTACAGGCGCCCGCCAACACGCCCGGCTAATTTTTTGTATTTTTAGTAGAGATGGGGTTTCACCGTGTTAGCCAGGATGGTCTCGATCTCCTGACCTCATGATCCGCCCGGCTAATTTTTTGTATTTGTACAAAAAATTTTCCAACATTGTTAATCTTCTTCCTTCACTCGCCAAGAACTTTCTGTGACCCCCCCACCCCGCCACCAGTGAGGTAAGGCATGGGGTAAGAGTGAGAATAACCATCTGTTTTATCCTTCTCTGGGCTGGGATTGCCCTGTGCCTAATCCTCTCTTCTACTCCTTCCTTCCCATTCCAACCCAGGGCTCTCCTGGCACAGGGATGCATGCTGAGGGTCTGGAATTTCCACGCACATGGGCCTTGGAGCTCCTGTCCTGAGAACACAAACATTGGGGTCACTGGGGTATGCGACAGGCAGGAGGAGTATATTAGTCTATTTTCACACTGCTAATAGACACACCCGAGTAATTTACAAAGGAAAGAGGTTTAATGGACTGCCAGTTCCACATGGCTGGGGAGGTGCCTCACAATCATGGCAGAAGGCAAAGGAGAAGCAAAGGCATGTCTTACATGGCAGAAGGCAAGAGAGCGTGTGCAGGGGAACTCCCCTTTATAAAACCATCAGATCTCCTGAGACTACTATCACGACAACAGCACAGGAAAAACCTGCCCCCCATGATTCAATTACCTCCCACTGGGTCCCTCCCATGACAGATGGGGATTATAGGAGCTACAATTCAAGATGAGATTTGGGTGGGGACACAGCCAAACCATATCAAGGGAGTACTGTATAAACCACAGTATTAGTAGGTTCCCATGTGGACTGAGGTTGCAGAACTCAGTGTAAAGTTGGCCTAAGAGAGTGAAGCCATGTCTTGCAAACAGTGGTTTTGGGGAGATGCAGCTAGCTTCTTGGACAGACGGAAGGTACCCAGTCAGATCTCTGAGTAGTAACACTGCAGGGTCAAGTTCTGTCCCAAGGGCACTGAGAGCCCTGGCTGAGCCAAAAGAGAGGATGTCTCATACATTCCTAGGAGAGAGGAAGGCCATGTTATGTGTGGGGAAGCCCCTCTGCACCACCTTTGACCCTTAGCTGAGGGACCACCATCCACCCCTAGGGATTCACCTGTGACTGCTTCTTTCAGCTCCTTTTAGACTCTCAGTGTGGGTCTGTTTAATCTCCAAGCCTCTCACTCTCCCTATCTTTGTTACTCTCCTTAAACTACTGCCCCATCTCATCCTCTACTCCAGAACCCTTTCCCTGGACCCTCATCATCAGAGGCAACTGTGGGCCCAGTTCCCTGAGCAGGTAACCAGGACAGGGGGTGAGCAGGGGCTCTTCATCTGCAACCAGGATGTTCAGGGCACCCAGGAAGCTGACCACAAGAAGGAGACCTTTTGTCCACTCTAGAATTTGTGCTGCCCCTGAAGGGTGTGGCTCACAGGGTCCCAGGGCAAGTCAGTGCAGTGCTGCCCATCTAGGCCTGGAAGGGATGTGGGCCCGTCATGGGTGGTGAGCAGAATTTGAGAAAGCTGAATTCCAAATGACACTAGCATGTCAGGCTGTCTCCTGAGAGCACCAGTGGGCCTGGCTGGGTTTAAGGGAGTGGTGAGGGCTGTCTCCACTCCCCTGAGATCAAGAGATGGTGTTTGCCAGGCGCAGTGGCTCACACCTGTAATTCCAGCACTTTGGGAGGCAGAGGCGGGTGGATCACAAGGTCAGGAGATCGAGACCATCCTGGCCAACACGGTGAAACCCCGTCTCTACTAAAAATACAAAAAATTAGCTGGGCGTGGTGCTGGGCACCTGTAGTTCCAGCTACGCAGGAGGCTGAGGCAGGAGAATGGTGTGAACCCGGGAGGCGGAGCTTGCAGTGAGCCGAGATTGCACCACTGCACTCCAGCCTGGGCGACAGAGCGAGACTCCGTCTCAAAACAAACAAACAAACAAACAAACAAACAACAAGAGACGGTGTTATTTCAGGAGATGCACGGCCCATGCTGCCCACTAGGACATGGGGAGAGAGAAAGAGAGAGAGAGAGAGAGTTAGTTCTCAGTGGTCTTCTCTCGACGTCTCCCACTCTGAGGTTCTGTCCCCAAGAGGCCAGTGAGACTGAATGCCTCCTCCCGCCTTTGGATGTCCCTGAGCACCCAGCTTAGAACAGTCATTCTTAGGCCCTTACAGAGAGATGTCACCAAACAGAGGCTCCCATATATTAGCCCTTTTCCAAGGGAGACGTTGAGATGCAGAGGGTCCCTGGGGTGTGACCCTGCAAAGGGGTAGCCACTAGAAGAGCGACAGCATCTGTGGTTTCCCCCATGGGTGCTGTTCTCGGGCCCCACAGGGAAGAGGGCCTGGCTCCTGTCATGAGAGAATCTCAATTCCTCATGCCTCCCTCCTTCAGTAGATAGAAAATGCCCAGTGTTTGCAATGGGTTACACGAGAGGGACTCATTCCCTTCTGACACCTCAACGGGGCCTGGGCGGGCTGAGAGGGAGGGAGCCCTGGATAGTCCTGAGGGAGAAGGAGGGAGACATGTTAAAGGGGGACCCTCGCTCTGCATAACCCAGGTATGAAGTGCAGCGTGTGAGGCCCCCTGAAGACACACTCAACTCCCATCTGCCTGTGAGGAGGAGCCACAATGGGGAGGGGTCGCGGGTCCTCCCTCCTACCTGTCATCACCAAGGGCAGGGATCACTCCACTTGGGCCAGTCATTCCATCGGTGATTCACACATGGGCACAGCCCTGCAGCGTGTGAGTTCATGGATTCACAGAAGAAGTCAGCGTAGTCACCGGAGGTCTGCGCATCTTGTGTATCCAAGGGTTGAGAGACTCCCACCTTGTGCAGGTGGTGGACATCAGCCCTCGGAGACCCCTGACACCAGGTGGTCACTGGGTGAGCATGGAGCCTGCTCAGCCACCAGGAAGGTTAAGGAGGACTCTGAACAGGAAGCTGAGCGGGAGGTCCTAGGGGTGCCTTTTCCCTCAGTTCCCTCAGCTGTCACCCCAAGACCCCTCCAGACTGGTCTCCAACAGCCCAAATCCCTTGTGCCTCTGGTCTCTGCCCGAAACTATCCAGGTTGGTCCAGCGGGTTGAACAAGGAAGGCTGGGAGGACGCACCTGCCTGTGCTGGTCCCATGGGCCCCAGCGCAGCCTTGGAGGAGAGGGCCCTGTGAGAGCTCACCTCCCACCCACACATAGAAGCTTCTCCAGGCCTGGCCTGGGCCCCTGAGAGCCGGCGGTACAGATGGAGCTGAGCACATTCTCTCCTTCCCCAGGGGTCAACCTCCCTCAGTCTCCTGAGGCCCTGGGGTCTCCCAAGGGACCATCACCTGGGAGTGGAGAAGGAACTCCACCCCTCCTCTTTCCCCAAACCTCCCCAAGGCAGAGAAGGGCAGAGAGGGTCAAGATTGCAGTGCTGTCTCCCTAGTCCCAAAGATACATATGAATTATAAAGACGGCAGAGCCCAGCCGGACAGGTGGATGCACATGTGCTATGAAGCAGCAGCCTCTGTCTGGGGTAATACTCAAGGTGTGTGGCCTCATGCCAAGGAAATCAGGACACAGACACACATGGAGTGAGGTTAACAGCAGAGTTTTAATAGGCAAAAGAGGCCGGGTACGGTGGCTCACTCCTGTAATCTCAGCACTTCAGAGGGCCGAGGTGGGTGGATCACCTGAGATCAGGAGTTCGAGACCAGCCTGGCCAACGTGGTGAAACCCTGTCTCTACTAAAAATACAAAATTAACCGGGCTTGGTGGCACATGCCTGTAATCCCAGCTACTCAGGAGGCTGAGGCAGGAGATTTGCTTGAACCTGGGAGGCCGAGTTTGCAGTGAGCCAAGATCGCGCCACTGCACTCCAGCCTGGGCAACGAACAGCAAAACTCTGTCTCAAAAAAAAAAGCAAAAGAAAAAGAGAATCTCTCTCCCTCCTGCAGAGAGAAAGGGGTTCCTGAGTGGGTCTTCTGGCCCCCCATAGAGTGCAGTTTCAAAGACAGACTTGAGGAGGTGGTGTCTGATTTACACAGGGCCCAAAGACTGGTTGGACCAAGTGTGACATTTACATAGTGCATGAAGAAGCTGGCCACCCCCCCCAATCTTTTTTTTTTTTTTGAGACGGAGTCTCGCTCTGTCACTCAGGCTGGAGTGCAGTGGCACGATCTTGGCTCACTGCAAGCTCTGCCTCCCGGGTTCACGCCATTCTCCTGCCTCAGCCTCCCGAGTAGCTGGGACTACAGGCGCCCGCCACCACGCCCGGCTAAATTTTTTTTTTTCTTTTTTCTTTTGTATTTTTAGTAGAGACAGGGTTTCACCGAGTTAGCCAGGATGGTTTAGATCTCCTGACCTCGTGATCCGCCCGTCTCGGCCTCCCAAAGTGCTGGGATTACAGGAATGAGCCACCGCACCCGGCCCACCCTAATCTTTTATTATGCAAATAGGTTTTCTACTTGGCCGGCCATGCAGTCTGCTCCCTCCTGCACATGTGGCTGGCAAGGAAAAGGGAACATGGAGCCGCCATGTTGGACATGCCTGGTCCCAGGTACCCTTTTCCTATTGGCACAGGTACTGTCACTCACCCGTGCAAGCTTCCAGCTGGCTTGTCTACATCTGCAGCTTGATTTTACAGGCTGCTCTTTGTTAGAAATAATAAGATCCAAAAAATGATCTCAGCACTTTGGGAGGCCAAGGTGGGTGGATCACTTGAGGTCAGGAGTTCCAGACCAACCTGGCCAACATGGTGAAACCCCATCTCTACCAAAAATACAAAAATTAGCTAGGCGTGGTGGCGCATGCCTGTAATCCCAGCTACTTGGGAGGCTGAGGCGGGAGAATTGCTTGAACCCAGGATGCAGAGGTTGCAGTGAGCAGAGATTGGGCCACTGCATTCCAGACAGGGCAACAGAGTGAGACCCTGCCTCAAAAAAAAAAATTTCAGTCTTCATAACCTCATGAGCCAATTCATTATAAAATTGTGTGTGTGTGCATGCGTGTGTGTGTGTGCATTCTGTAAGCTCTCAAGTTCTCTTTTTCTGGAGAATCTAGAAAAATACAAGTGGAAAAGACATTTTCCCTGGACTTGTGGCGCTCAGACTAATAAAGACAAACCTTGCAATTATTCAGATAACACATAATTCCGCTATGGTTCTGTTGCATTGTAGAGAAGGAGAGAATCAAGGGACAATGAGACTCAATAGCAGGTGAACATGAAACAACCAGAGTCATCACAGTAGCGTGACCTTCTGGAGAACAGGAGGCCAAGTCCTGAGTATTGGAAGCTACTAGAGAGGCGAGGGTGGGTGCCCTCGACCAGGAATTGCGTGAGCTGTCCTCAGAGCTGAGAGTAATCCAGAGAACGCAGGGAGCTGGTCACTTGGGGTCTTGTGTAGCTTGCAAGTATACTTGGATTTCACCTTGACGGCAGTGGGTAAATTTTAAGCAAATGAATGTATGAGTAGATTTCTGTTTTAAGAAAACTAATGGCCAGGCGAGACGGCTCACGCCTATAATCCCAGCAATTTGGGAGGCCGCGGCTGGCAGATCACCTGCGGTCAGGAGTTTGAGACCAGCCTGGCCAACATGGTGAAACCCGTGTCTACTGAACATACAAAAATTAGCTGGGTGTAGTGGCACACGCCTGTAATTCCAGCTACTTGGGAGGCTGAGGCAGGAGAATCGATTGAACCTGGGAGGTGGAGGTTGCGGTGAGCCAAGATTACACCACTGTAATCCAACCTGGGCAACAAGAGTGAAACTCTTTCTCAAAAAATAAAGAGAAGAAAGAAAACCACCACTATATAGGGCATGGATGGTAGAAGGACTGTGTTGATAATTAGCAGTGATAAAACTCCAGCATTCATCTGACCTCTAGGTAGTGTGCCAATCAGTACTCTGAATGGTTAATGTGGATTTCTTATGCAACTCTTCCATTCTCTTCCTTTTTTTTTTTCTTTTGCTCTGTCACCCAGGCTGGAGTACAGTGGCACGATCTTGGCTCACTGCAACCTCTGCCTCCCAGGTTCAAGCAATTCTCCTGCCTCAGCCTCCCGAGTAGCTGGGATTACAGACACCCGCCACCATGCCTGGCTAATTTTGTATTTTTTAGTAGAGACGGGGTTTCACCATCTTGGCCAGGCTGGTCTACGAACTCCCGACCTTGTGATCCATCCGCCTCGGCCTCCCAAAGTGCTGGGATTACAAGTGTGAGCCACCGTGCCCGGCCTCATGCAACACTTTCTTAAACCCTAAGTCATAAATGCAGTTGAATGGGATGAGGCAGGAAGACTTCCTTTTCTTTTCCATAGTTAGGAGTTTGGAAAGGCATTTTCTAGGTTTAAATTTTCTCGGGGAGGCCGGGCGTGGTGGCTCACGCCTGCAATCCCAGAACTTTGGGAGGCCAAGGCGAGTGGATCACGAGATCAGGAGATCGAGACCATCCTGGCTAACACGGTGAAACCCCGTCTCTACTAAAAATACAAAAAATTAGCCGGGCGTGGTGGCGGGCACCTGTAGTCCCAGCTACTCGGGAGGCTAAAGGCAGGAGAATGGCGTGAACCTGGGAGGCAGGGCTTGCAGTGAGCCGAGATCGCGCCACTGCACTCCAGCCTGGGCAATAGAATGAGACTCTGTCTCAAAAAAAATAATTAAAAAATTAAAACATTAAAAAAATAAAAATTTTCTCGGGGAGGTGACTATGAGAAGGCAGAAATATGTTAATATCTCAAGGCGTCTGTCTGGGCTGTGGTGGGTGGGAAGAAGGCGGAAGTGGTTTCTTGTGATGAATTTGCTCTGTAGGGAGGAGCCATGTTTTTTGGCGCTGGAGATATTAACTTAGTCCTGGTCATCAACAACGTGAACGTCAGGCAGAGATACTTGTGTCTTACTTGGAGGAAGCTTCAGACCCGGAGAAGGATTTTGACCAGGGAAGAGTCAGCTGCAGATAAGGTTGGGGCTGTGAGAATAACAGGTGTCAGCCTGGGGTGAGGGCTTGGAGAAGAGGACCAGGAGGAGGCTGATGTGATGGCACAGACAGGCTGTCTAAAGTCTCCAGTGAGCTTGCACCGTGGGAGTGGACTCGGGGACGTGGGTGAGGAGGGCTCAAGGGTACAACTGCTTGGATTTGTTCACTGTATGTGAAACAAAAGTGAGTGAGTAACTAGGGTCTGTTTCACTCTCTGCCTTGGTTTACTGGAGGACCCAATGGTGTCATCCCAGGATGAATGACCCGGGGGAGGAACCAGCCGAGGGAGATATTTATAAGGCTGTTCACGGACTGCAGAGGAAGCGCTACCTCCCTCCTGGCCCTGCTGTCTGGTTTTGTTTAGCACTTTCTTCCCTCCGACTTTCTTATTTCTATAAGTAGCAGCACCAGAAGGCGATCACGTCTGCTGCAGAGATGTGAATGGAGCTGGAGGTCATTATCCTTAGTAAACAAACACAGGAACAGAAAACCAAATACCACATGTTCTCACTTATAAGTGGGAACTGCATCAAATCTCCAAGTCATCTACAATCTCTTCTTCCCCTGTCCATAACTCTTCATTTGATACGGTGAATTCTGTCTCCATGCTTTGGACCAAAGCACTCACTGGAAGAAATTCCCAAGCTTCAGTTTAAGGCATGAGGGTTCATACTTACTGTCAGTTGACCTTTAGCAGGTGACATCCTCCTCTGCCCCGTCCATTTTCCTTGTTGTAGGAAGACGGTAATTAACTCTCCCGTCAAGTTTTGTTTTTTTTTTTTGAGACGGAGTCTCGCTCTGTCACCCAGGCTGGAGTGCAGTGGCACGATCTCGGCTCACTGCAACCTCCACTCCTGGGTTCAAGCCATTCTCCTGCCTCAGCCTCCCGAGTAGCTTGGACTACAGGTGCCCACCGCCACGCCTGGCTAATTTTTTGTATTTTTAGTAGAGACGGGGTTTCACTGTGTTAACCAGAATCGTCTTGATCTCGACCTCGTGATCCCCCCGCCTCGGCCTCCCAAGCAATTATATCTTTTTTGTTCATTTTCTCGTAGAGCTAAAATTCCCAAACATAAAATTAGCCATAAAAGTTTTAAAGTGTACAATTGGGGAGAGGGGGGAGGGAGTAGCATTAGGAGATATACCTAATGCTAAATGACGAGTTAATGGGTGAAGCACACCAACATGGCACATGGATACATATGTAATAAACCTGCACATTGTGCACATGTACCCTAAAACTTAAAGTATAATAATAATAATAAAAAAAAGAGTGTACAATTCAGTGGCACAGGACATCCACGATGTTGAGAAAACACCACATGTATCTCTTTCCTTTTTTTTTTTTTTTACTTTTAAATTCAGGGGTACAAATGCAGGCTTGTTACACAGGTAAACTTATGTCATGGGAGTGTATTGTACAGATTATTTCTTCATCCAGGTATTAAACCTAGTATCCATTAGTTGTTTTTTCTTGATCTTCTCCCCCGCTCCCACCTTCCACCCTCCAATAGGCCCCAGTGTGTGTTGCTCACCTCCATGTGTCCATGCGTTATCATTTAGCTCCCACTCAGAAGTGAGAACATGTGGTATTTGGGTTTCTGTGCCTGTGTTTGTTTACTAAGGATAATGACCTCCAGCTGCATCCACGTCTCTGCAAAGACTCGATCGCATTATTTTTTATGTATCTCCAGCTGAGCTTGTACTTCGGGATGAACCAGGGGACATGGGTGAGGAAGGCTAAGGAATGTTCTCTACCGTGTCTAAACATGGCAGAGAAGGTCAAGGGGAAACGTGTCACATGAGAAGCAGGACCAACATGAAGAGGAGCCTTCCTTTGTGACAACCTGCTCTCCTGGGAACTAATGCATTTCTGTTAAGAACTAACGCAGGCTCGTGAAAGTGAACGCTCACTTACTACTCTGAGGGACGCTAGGCCATTCATGAGGGATCTGCTCCATGATCCAAAACATGTCATCATGGCCGGGCGCGGGGGCTCACGCCTGTAATCTCAGCACTTTGGGAGGCCGAGGTGGGCGGATCACGAAGTGAGGAGATCGAGACCATCCTGGCCAACACGGTGAAACCACTTCTCTACTAAAAAAAATACAAAAATTAGCCAGGCATGGGTGGTGGACACCTGTAGCCCCAGCTACTTGGGAGGCTGAGGCAGGAGAATGGCATGAACCCAGGGGGTGGAGCTTGCAGTGAGCCGAGATCGTGCCACCGCACTCCAGCCTGGGTGACACAGCAAGACTCTGTCTCGAAAAAAAAAGTTAAACCCAAAGAAGCTGAGAGACAATGGTGGTTATCAGGGGCTGGATGAGAGAAATGAGGAGATGTTGGTGAAGGGGCAGAAAGTTTCAGTTTTCCAAGATGAATAAATTCTAAAGATCTGATATATACCACAGTGACCACAGGTGACAGATGCTGTGCCGTGTACTTGAAATTTGCCAACAAAGGAGTCCCTTAGTGTTCTCGCCACACACAAACACACAGCTGGTAACTGTGTGGGGTGATGCTTATGTCAATTATCTTGACTATGGTGATTATTTCGCTGCGTATGCATATAGCAAATCACTAAACTGTATATCATAGAAATATACATTAAAAAAACAGTACCCAGTGCAGACAAACAAAATGTGTCTATTGCTTAGGTGAGACATGGACTCCCATTATTGAACACAGTAACAGATAAAAGCAGTATATTAAGGGGGTACCACCTCTTGTACTATTTTATTATTTACATCAATTAGGATGCCTTGGTTGAAGACTGACTAGAAGTAGAGATCGCATTAAATGTTTTTTTGGTGAACATTTTACTGGAAATGGATCTAAGCTTTACCATTAAATACGATGTTTTCTATTAGTTATTGCTAGAGATCTTTTCCCATGTTTATAATATTTCCTTCCATTTCTAATTTCAGACTTTAAAACCATACATGGAAAGTGCTGTTTATGTTAATATTAAGGAAATACTTTTTCTTGTCCTTAATGGGTCATCCCCTACAGACCCTAGCCTTGCCCTCACTCCATCTAACTCACCCTGGGTCACTTTCCCCCAGGCCCCTGCAGTATTAAAGAACACCTTTTTATTATTAACCGTGGTTATAATTAGTAGCACATGGAAATGCTCAAAAATAAGACCAACGTGCCTGAATCTATCATTTTTTAAATTCAATACACCTCTAGTAAATACAAGCAAGAGGGCAAAATATAAAAATAATAAGCATGGATGCGTATCTTGGCAATCACAAAATTAACATTTTTAAGCTCTGGATGTGATCCAGTTCCATAATTGTTATATAAATCACTAAACAGAAAAAATAATTTTTATCAATATGAGTTTTAAAAATACATAAATACTAGGGTAAAACGGTAATTTAAGTATTTTTTTAAACAATAATTATTTTTTTTTTCTAGAGACAGTGTTATATATACAATTGTAATAAGAATGTCTCAGGCCGGGTGCGGTGGCTCACGCCTGTAATCCCAGCACTTTGGGGGGCTGAGATGGGCGGATCACGAGGTCAGGAGATGGAGACCATCCTAGTAAACACGGTGAAACAACCGTCTCTACTAAAAATACAAAAAGTTAGTCAGGCGTGGTGGTGGGCGCCTGTAATCCCAGCTACTCGGGGAGGCTGAGGCAGGAGAATCGCTTGTAGCCAGAAGGTACAGGTTGCAGTGAGCCGAGATCGCACCACTGGACTCCAGCCTGGGCAACAGAGGGAGACTCCATCTCAATAATATAATATAATATAATATAATATAATATAATATAATATAATATAATATAATATAATAAATATAATATAATGTAATAAATAAAATAAAATAAAATAAAATTAAAAAAAAAAGTCAAATGAGACACTCTTGCCCCCTAGTGGATCTCAGGGTACTTTTCTGTTTTACTCTCAGTACGGACAGCACTACTGACCATAAAAGTGGGGTGGAGACACCAGCAGGTCCCAGCCCACAGCTGACTTGGGGCTCCCCTGATGTGTGAGTGTGTTCATGTGGGTACATGTGTGCATATGTGCGTTCCTGTGTGCACATGCATACTGGGTACGTACAGGTAGTGGGGTCAGCTGTCTCCCTTCCACCCAGCCACACCTCCCTTCGGACATCCCCCCCATTCATCTCTGATACACACACTCTGTCAGACATCAGATACACCAAACTGAAGACCTAATATGACCTCATGCAGGGGAAAGAATGTGTTCATAGAGCCTGGGGTAGCGCATGGATGTCTACTTAACTTGACTGTGGCGATGATGACACAATGTATACCTCTATCAAATGATCACTTTGCATATCATATAAATCTGGAATATATGTAATCATTGTCAATTTAGATACTTTTTTTTCCAATAAAGAGAAAAAGAAGTATTGACACCTCTGTTGTAGCTGTTTTCTTCACTCAGCTTTGAGCAACGGTGGAGACAGAGATGGGGTACAAGTGTCTTTGGACTCCAGGACCCGAGACAGGGCTGTGGGATGTAGGTCTTTAGAAATATTTTTGATGTGCCAAGTAAAGCATGATTCAGAGAAGTGGGCTCAGCTCTCAGCTGCATAACTACGGCCCAGTCTCAAGGTCAGCAGGTGGACACCAGGAAGGGGCCACAGCACGGGCTGTCCTCTGTGTAAGAGCCCAGTGGTCCAGCTGAGCATACGTCACCTCCTGGGTGCCCTGCAGCAGGGGCCTGGGGGAAAGTGACCCAGGGTGAGTTAGACGGAGTGAGCGCAAGGCTAGGGTCTGTAGGGATGACCCATTAAGGACAAGAAGAAAGTATTTCCTTAATATTAACATAAACAGCACTTTCCATGTATGGTTTTAAAAGTCTGAAATTAGAAATGGAAGGAAACATTATAAACATGGGAAAAGATCTCTAGCAATAACTAATAGAAAACATCGTATTTAATGGTAAAGCTTAGATCCATTTCCAGTAAAATGTTCACCAAAAAAACATTTAATGTGATCTCTACTTCCAGTCAGTCTTCAGCCAAGGCATCCTAATTGATTAAATATCAGAAAAAATAAATAAAATAAGATGTATGAGAGTTGAAGAGAAAAAAAAGTACTTTTATTATTTGGCAGGCAATGTGATTCCCTAACTAGAAATTCAGTTTTTCAGGATATCTGGGAAATGAAAACAAAACAACCAAAAGATCAGTATGATTTGCGTTGAGCAGAAGTAGCCAATTAGAAAATGTAATGGAAAAATAAAACGTGCCATGCAACTTCGCACCAACACCAAAAACAAAACAAAACAAAACCTTCAATAAACCATACGTGGAATAAATACATTCCAGACCTTTATGTTCCCAGTACTTTGGGAGGCCAAGGCAGGAGGATTGCTTGAGCCCAGGAGTTCGAGACCAGCCTGGGCAACACAGCAAACCTCCACCTCTTAAAAAAAAAAAAAAAAAAAAAGCCAGGCACGGTGGTGAGTACCTGTAGTCCCCACTACTCAGGAGGCCGAGGTGGGAGGATTGCTCGAACCTGGGAGGCAGAGGTTGCGCGTGAGCAGAGATTGCCTCACTGCACTGCAGTCTGGGCAACAGAGGAAGAAAAGACAGAAAGAAAAGGAAGGGAGGGAGGGAGGGAGGAGGAAGGAGGAAGGAAGGAAGGAAGGAAGGAAGGAAGGAAGGAAGGGGAAAGAGAGAGAGAGAGAGAGAAAGAAAGAAAGCAGGCAGGCAGGCAGGCAGGCGGGCTGGTGGGCGGGCAAAGACTCCCAGGTTAAAGTCATTCTCCTGACTCAGCCTCCTGAGCAGCTGGAACTACAGGCATGAAGCTACCATGCCCGGCTAATCTTTGTATTTTTAGTAGAGACAGGGTTTCACCATGTTGGCCAGGCTGGTCTTGGACTCCTGACTTCAGGTGATCTGCTCGCCTTGGCCTCCCAAAGTGCTGGGATTACAGCGCATGAGCACCATGCCTGGCCTAAACCTTTAAAAGTGGATACTTGTGTGTGAGAGAGAAACCACGCAGAAGAGAGATTAAATAAAACTAGACGGATATAATTGTGTCTTGTTTCTTGTTTTGGTTTAGAAATATAAGTGTATTTTCTTGAATAGGTATGATGCAAAATATTTTTAAATATAACTCCATAAACTTAAAGATAAAACCTAAAGAAAAAGAAAATGGGGTAAAACAGGTGGGAGGGGAAGCAGGAAAGGCCAGGCACACTCCGTGTAACTATGATTGAAAGAAAATCTGTATATAAGTGGACCTGCACAGTTCAAACCTGTGGAGTTCAGAGCTCCACTGTCTATTATTGCAAATGATTGTAAGTGCTGTTATAGAAACATTCAAAGACCAGAAAAGGACCACAATGGCTGACCACACATAGCCAGCGGAGAGCTTCTCCCCACCGAGAGACCAGACCATCAAGAAGACCAGAACGCCCTGGGCAGATCTTCTGGAAGAGGGCGTTGAGGGTGGATGGAGGGAGGACGCAGATCCTGCGGGTGGATGGAGGGAGGACGCAGATCCTGAGGGTGGATGGAGGGAGGACGCAGAATCCTGAGGGTGGATGGAGGGAGGAACACCACGCTCGGCTAATTTTTGTCTTTTTTAGTAGAGACGCGGGTTTCAACATGTTGGCCAGGCCTGGTCTCAAACTCCTGACCTCCGTGATCCGCCTGCCTCAGCCTCCCCAAAGTGCTGGGATTTACAGGCGTGAGCCACCGCGCCCGGCCCAAAGTGATTTTTATGGAGGTACAATTTAGGACTAAATGAGGCCACATTTTAACTTCTTGGAACAGCAACAGGAAAAATTCCCATCCTGCAGCTCTTACAACTTAGATCTTAGCAATCGGAACAGAACAAGGTTTTCACTGCTGAAGGACTGAGCAGAACCAACGGTTTTAGGAAGCTTTAGCTCTAAAATCCCAGTGGATGTGGAGCCAGGTGCAGAGCTCTGGGGACTCTCAAAGCACATTCAAATCCTGGTTAAGTGTCAGAATTGCATTTAGGCATCAACACATTTATATTCCTTGATTATTCCTCCTCCCTAAGCCTTAAACATGTAGTCATTTTTATCAAAAAGATATTTTATTTGTTTAAATGGAGATATAGTTTACTTTCTTCATACAGATGCCAGAAATTTTCTATAAACATAAAATCGTGGGTTGCAATCAAGTGCATACCCGCATTCCCAGATCCTATAAGAAAGGAGATTAAGGTGTAGAAATTTTTGTACTCATCACAGAAAGTCTTCCGCAGACTAACTGGCATCACTAACCGAAATACAACATGCTATCACCACAACGATTTTTAAATGTCTTAAGCAGTATTTCCATTGAGGAAGCCGGTGTGTAAGCAGGAGCCCAAGAGTGAAACCACGTCTCACTCCTCTTCCCCAGCAAGAGAGCAAAGACTGTGAGGTTTGGTGTCTTCATCCGGAGAGAGTGTTTTAAATGGGCTATGAGAGAGAGGTAGACAAGGTGTCAGGCAGCCCTGGACCCCCAGAAAATATCCCTTCTTCATGAATTTATTTTCTATGTTCAGTTTTACACTAAAAGGTAAAAAAAAAAAAAAAAGAAAGAAAAAAAAGTCCACCCTATAGTTTGTAATGACAAACATTCTCACGTGTTCATGCTGTGTTCAACGTCAAGCCCATTTTCTTGCCTCTGCTACAAAATCCCACCGCTGTGGTCCTTGTACCTACAGTGATGGTTCTGAAATAAAGCCCTTCTTATTTGGCTTTGATAAAGGTCACTGGGTAATCTTTCTCTCAACACTTTGCCCAGCTGGCCCAGGGCTCCAAGAAAGGGAAGGCCAGACCCCTGGCTCTGCCCTGGTTCCTCACAGGGACATCTGTGAGTATCTAAGCCTGCCTCCATCTGGCCCAGGTGAGGCTGCTCCTCCCTTTCCACGCTGGGCCCCCACTGCAGCCTCCTGCTGTTCACCGCCAGGACACACCCCAGGGGAATTGGGGTGGGGTCATAAGCACAGGGTAGGCCCTCCCTCTCTGCCTGGCCACACTGCACCTGCCAGGTGAGTTTAAACATGGCTTCCTCCCCCAGGTGGTGCTTGGGGGTCCATGTTAGCAGCAGGAGGGACATCTGTGCACAGCAATGTCCGCAGACCTCATCACCCTGAGTTCTGGCCCCTGCATTGGGCAGGCTGGCAAGTCAAGAGAAAAAACAAGCCCTTGCATCTAAATTTTCTGTCTTCTCTCTGGGCCCTTCCTCTTTCCACTAATACATCAAGAAATAAGTGTGGTATTCTTTGCTTAATTTCCCCTAAACTATATCTGTCCTGCTTTCCCACTGTGACCTCACTGCCCTGAACTTCTGGACTTCCTTACACTGGAGCAGACATTGGGCATTCATCTCAGCTCTCCTGTGCTCTGCAAGGGCACAGAAAAATTCACACATCCTCTGCTATGTCCAGACTGTCCACCTTCCTGCTAAGGAGTTCATTTACCCCACCCGTCAACCTCAGAGTGCAAACAAACAAGATGTTATGGGAGAAAAACCCCGGCCTGATGGTTGAAAAACAATCCAGAGAAGAAAGACAGAGATGCCAGAAAAAGAGACAGGAGACGCTGGGCGCAGTGGCTCATGCCTGTAATCCCAGGACTTTGGGGGGCTGAGGCGGGTGGATCACCTGAGGTTTGGGAGTTCGAGACCAGCCTGACCAACATGGAGAAAACCCCGTCTCTAACCAAAAATATACAAAAATTAGCTGGGTGTGGTGGTGCTACGCCTGTAATCCCAGCTACTCGGGGAGGCTGAAGCAGGAGAATCGCTTGAACCCGGGAGGCAGAAGTTTGCAGGTGAGCCAAGATTGTGCCGTTGCGCACTCCAGCCTGGGCACAAGAGCGAAACTCCCATCTTCAAAAAAAAAAAAGAGAGAGAGAGAGACAGAGACCACACACCGTGAGATAGAAAGACAGAAAGAGAGACAGGGGACAGAGGATAGACAGAGCAGGGAGAATGTGTCCCACGTGAAGAACAGGGAAAATCGAGTCATGATGTTCCACACAAGAAAGCACAAGATACCAGAGTACAGCACTTGGGAAGCAGATCCCAGGAGGAATTAAACCTGAGCACAAATGAGAAAATTAAAGCTCAGTACAAATTAAAATTGGGGTAGGCCAGCCAGGAAATCCACCCTCTTGAACCCAGGACAGAACCTCCCAGCAGACCGAGCTGGCAGCCCAACCCGGGGGTTCATGATGTGGAGTCAGGAGCCTCCCCCGGGTCTGAAGCCCATGTGTCTCTGAGACCTTGGCCGGACCTTTGGACGGTTACTTCTCATGTCTCGGTCCTAGTTATCTGTTTTTTAGAAATGAGGAAAATATAATAGAGCACGCTGTGGAGGGTTTGTAGCGAGAATTTAATGTGTCCATGAATTTGCGCTAGAATCTAAGATTAGCCAACTGCCCCATAGAAAGAGCTGACTGAGTTTTTTGCTGAGTTCCTTAAAAATCTTTCTTTTCTTTCTTTTGTTTTTGACGGAGTCTCGCCTTCTTTCACCCCAGGCTGGAGTGCAGTGGGTGTGATCTCAGCTCACTGCAGCTCGCTCCCCGGTTCACCCGGCCATTCTCCTGCCTCAGCCTCTCCGGAGTAGCTGGGACCCCCCCACAGGCGCCCGGCCACCATGCCCCGGCACCCCTAATTTTTTGTATTTTTAGAGAGACGGGGTTTCACACCCCCCACGGGCGTTAGCACCCCAGGATGGTCTCGATCTCTCCTGACCTCTCGTGGATCCGCCCACCCTCAGCCTCCCAAAGTACTGGGATTACAGGTGTGAGGCCACTGCGCCTGGCCTGTTTTTGTTTTTTAAAGGACACAGATTAACCCAAATGAGATTCTGGTCGCCTCCTAGTGGTGCATAGGGTAATTTTCTATGTCAATCAGTACACCTGACCGTACAGGTAGGGTGGATACTCGGTATATGCCTCAACCAACAGCAGTCTCAGTGATTCCTTGGATTTTCCTGGGGCGTGTGAGTGTGGTGTGTGTGTATGCATGTGTGTGACAGCAGTGCATTCCTGTGCATGGTATGTGCAGATGTGGACCTGTAGGGTCAGCTCTCCTGCCTTCACCCAGCCACACCTACCTCATTCATTCCCTGACACACACGTGATTGTCAGAAGGACAACCGACTGACAGCAATGTGAAGTCCTATAGATGAGCAAGTTCAGATATCTAATGTATCCGTATCCATGGGGATGGGGTGCGCTGATGAATCTGGATTGTGACTATCACTGCACAATGTATGCGTGTAACAATTATCACATTTACGGGCTTTGAATATGTATCAATCCTGGTCAATTAAATTCTAAAAAAAGAAAACGCTGACACCCTCTTTTTGTAGGTCGTGTTTCCCTCACTGCAGCTTTGAACAACTGTGAGGCCAGAGAGTGGGTCTGACGAGACCCTATGCACCCAGGACCAGGCTGGGGCTGCCCAGATGCGAGGCCCTTCAAATTATTTTATTGGTCGCATGGAGTAAAGCATAACCCAGAGAACTGGGCCTTGGCCTCTCAGCTGTTGTGTGTATAGCGCCAGTCTCAAAGCTAGCTCTTGACTTCTAGGAAGGTCCTTTAGGGTCTCGCAAGGGCAGATAATTACAGCAAAGTCTCTGAGGTCCTGGAGGTTCACAGCAGACACCTGGGACAACCTTGGAGGTGGCATCACTGCTCCAGCGAAATCTGCTGATTGGCTGAGCTGGCCTCTAGAACAGGAGGGTGACTATAGCTGGGTCTCTGGAAACAGTCCAGGTGAATAAAGCTGGGTCTCTAGAAACAGCCAGGGAACTGTAGATGGGGTCTCTGGAAATAACTGGAGAAACAGTCTGTTCCAAGGAACTGCTCAATTGTAGAAGGGACCAACCTGGCTAAGGGAACCTTCTGGATGCTGGGTTAGAAATCTCCAGTCTCCAGCTCTTGTTCCCAGCGACAGCTGCCTGGCTGGCTTTCCAGACGAGGATGAGCCCAAGGGGAAGCCTTCCACATGGCTGCTTCAGGCTTTTCCTAGAGTGACTTTCTATCCGCAGGTGCAGAGGCCAGGTGCTCAGTGTCTGGCAATGGCTGCATACATGCTGGACTCAGCCATGGGCTCTGTGGACTGTGGGGGCACAGCCTGGGCTGTCCTCCGTGTGAGGGCCCAATGGTCCAGCTGAGCATACGTCACCTCCTGCGAACTCCCTGCAGCCGGGGCCTGGGAGAGAGAGACCCAAGGTGAGGGAGTGCCTGGTGGAGGGTGAGGTGAGGGGCTGTGGGGATGGAGGGCTGTGGCGGCCATCTCCACGGGCCCTGAGGACCCTCTCCTGAAATTGCATCCATGTGAAGAGCCCTCCCACAGGGTATTGGGGTTGGTTTAGGTGACAGTGAACAAGGCAGAAGGGAAGACTCCTGACTTCCAAGCCGAGCCAAAAGACATCGTGTTTCTGTCCCCTCCCCGCCACCCATCCTTGGATCCCTCCCTCTGGGGGAAGCCGGCGGTGTGGAGAGGCCCCTGTGAGAGGAACAGAGGTTTCCTGCCCACAGCCGGGGGAGTGAGCGTCTTGGACGTGGATCCTCCAGCCCACGGGAGCCTTCAGATGCACACAGCCCTGGGTGACCTCTCGACAGCGACCTCTCGACGGCGACCTCAGGACAGGCCGTGAGCTGGAACCGCCCAGCTGAGCCACTCCTGAATTCCCAACCCTAGGAACTGAGATTTTTTTTTAAGCTGCTAAATTTGGGGTACTTTAATAACCAGTAGGAAGGCTCACCGAGGTGTCCGTCTCTCTGTCCTTCTCAGGACGTCCATTGACTGTGGCCTCGTCTTGGGGAGAAAATACATGGTCAGTTTTCTGGGGAGGATGTCACAAGGCAAATCTGCCTGAGACCCCCCAGCTTCCGATGACATCCTGCACCCAATCTATAATACAACCTTCTAGAATGTTCCCAAAGATTCTTCCCACCGCCCCCCACATTGCAACTGGATTGGCACCAAGTGCCCACTTCCCCATCCCAGGCGTGTCCCTCCTTCTCCCCCTTTACCTGCTGTCCTCTCTAGCACATCAACAGTCAGGTGGGGCCTGAGAGGAAAAATAAAAGTGAACCTCAGGGGCAGCCTGGCGGCCGAGGACTGGGTGGAGGTCCAGGAGTCATTCCCAGGGGCCTCACCTCTGCTGTGGCTTCTGCTCCTCGTCCTTGCTTCTGGGGGGCCCTGAGGACAGTCGGGGTGTGAATTAAGGAGACCTTCTTCCTAGCCTCTCCTGACAGCTTCCCAGGTCACTCCACCCTGCCCCTGAGACCTACCCTGCTTTATCTGATTCTGGCGATGGAGGAAGAAGAGGACCAGGAGGAGGAGACAGAGGAGGAAGACCACTGAGACCCCGATGAGAATATAGAGATGCTCAGCTTTCAGGCCTTGGGAAGCAGGTGCATCTAAGAAAGACAGAAACAGATTTTCAGCAGTGTGCATTTATTGAGCACCTACTGTATACCACACACGTCGTGTGCGTGTCATAGACTTACTAATATATAAAATCTCTCAGGTAAACAATAGTCCTGCAGCACAGGGATCGTTATCCCCTTCTTCCACCACGGGGGTCCTGAGTGCTGCAGTGTCCCCTCTGCACAGGGACACAGCCGGGGCCACTGGCAGAAGCTGGCTGCACTGTCTGCATCTCGAGGGCTCAGTGACCCCATGTGCCTGATGCCATCCCTACTGGACGGTGCAGATACAGCGCGTTTCCTGGGCATGAAGCTGTGGTAGACATGGCTGCTCTCTGCCCTCTGCGGATCTAGGCAGAGACCAACCACCCGCAAGAAGAGGAAGGGAGACCTTCCCTCCCTGACCTCCTTCTGGGTTCCCACCAGAGGGCAAGAATCCCCATGTCTGATTTTATCTGCCCTCGCGGCAACCCTCTGACGGGGATGTAACGCGCCCTCCTGTGGGAAGAATCCAAGTCCCGATGTGCTCCTGTTTCCTGAAGCCCTGCAGCTAGCGGGCGAGTGTGTGCGGCACCGCCCAGGCTCCCTGCGCAGCGCATTGCACGTCCGCCCGTCATCTCCTCCAACATTCACCCTCCTCTGCACAGTGCACGCCACTACCCAATTCCCAGGTGGCTAAATGGGGTCCTGTGGGGCTCCCCCAAACCCAGGGTCCGAGCCAAGCATCCCTTTTCCAGGAACAGCGTCCCTCCCCTCTGCCGCTGCCGAGGCAGCATCTTCAATATCCTTCAAGAAAGGCAGACATTCTGTCTTGGAGTGTCCTTCCCTCATGCCACGGTCCAAGGTCCAGGACACCACCCGTTATTCTACACCATGACTTCCTGGGCTTGGTCTTCATAACATTTGCCACCATTTAAAATTACATATGTATTACATATGTGCAATATTATACT